>NW_028261386.1:38969708-39273208 GCF_051295495.1 Thamnophis sirtalis | reverse complement strand
ATCCACTTGGTAGTAATAGAAGCAAAGCAATCAAACCAGTGGTTGCTCCAATATGGAGTGTCTTCTCCATATACTATTGAACATTTATATAAAAGTGCTGTAAGAAATTATTTCTTTATGTAAGTGAAGTATTGTCAATGCACAGATGACTAGCATAAGCCAGGGAAATAAAGATTTGGAAGTGTGTCGGCTGTGAGAGAAATATCCATTATGGTCGCTGGTCTGATAGCTTTCCCTCTGAATGAGCAAGTGTGTGATTGGGGTGGGTGGGTGTTGGATTCATGCTTCCTACTTGAAGAGCACGTGGACTCTGTAGATAGGGAGACTTTTCTTCACCTTTAGCTAGTATGCCCTGCCTAGATCAGGAAGCACTGGCAACAGTAACTCACACTTATCACCACCTGTTCAGGCTCTTAAAATGTGCTTAGATAGGGCTGCCTTTGAAGATGACTCAGAAACTATGAGTGATAAAGAATGCAGAGGTCAGTCTCTTAGCAGGATAAATCCACTATTATAAAATAACACCTTATAGAAATTTGGAGGCCGTGATTCTGCATGGACTGTAAGGACACTTAGAGAAAGTCCACTCAAGGTCCAGGTCTCTGAGACATGTGCAAGAGCTTCAAGTCAGTAGGTGGACCATCTCAGTGGTTGCCCACATATTATGGAATATGATGACTACAAAGGTATAATTGGACACTTCTCTCTTGGCATTCAGAATATTTCTATTTAAACCTTTTGGTATTGAACAGGCATTCAACATTTAGTTGATTATTATTGGGAAACCATATTTTTAATTGTGGTGTAATGATGGCGTTATGCATGTATTTACCATTGTGGGAGTGTTTATTTTGTCTCTTGCATTGCTATTTTTTGAAGAAATGAATAAAGTGAAGTAAAACAAAATATGAAGTAAACTGCCAGCAAGTTAGGAATTAGTATTTAATTAGAAGATACAATTAAAAACCAACCAAGGAAGAGCTGTGTTCTTTCCTGGTTCATCCATTTTTTGATCTTGAAGGTACCAGATAATTTGGCTAGCAGACAAGCAAAGAATTGTCCACTGCAATGGTGCCTGTGCAGGAAAACTACAAATGATTGATGATTTATATATCACTTTCTTGTATTACATTTTCTTAAAAATTCTACATAGTGCTATCCAGGAGAAAAGATGCTAGGCTGGAAATTGATGGATTTTTCTCCATTTGTGCTTTAAGTAATTTTATTGCTTTCAGGTTTTCACTCTCATTTGTCTGATCTCCATATCAGCTTGAGATTGTTTCAATTGTACAATATTTCTTTTTATGCGCCCCTCTCTTTACTCATGTACACTAGAGGATTTTTACAATGCAGCCTTGGCTTTTATATACATTTTTGCAATGTTGTTATTGTAATGTATTTTTATGTTGTTTCAGTAATATATTCATGGAGGGTTACTTTTCCCTAGGATCTGCAACTTGCTACATATTATTATTATTTTGATTGAAGAAATACACTGCAAAGTTCAGAGAAGGGTACATTGAAGGCAAGAATTGGGTCTGATTGTCTAAAAAATTGAACAATGTATTTATTATCAAGCCAAAAATTGGCATTATCGCAGCTTGGAGATTCTGGAAAATACAAGGAATTTGTTTTGATTAAGTGATGTTTCTAGAGATTCTCTTTCTGCCTCAAGTAACTGTAACAAGAATAATATCTTCTCTCAAAAGGCTCCATGTAAATAATATTGAGGCAAAATGAGAAGTGGCAACTTGGTAAAATGTCATAGAGCATGTATAAGGTTTCTTGCCTAGGCAGGGGATTGGACTAGAAGACCTCCAAGGTCCCTTCCAACTCTGGTATTGTATTGTATTGTATTGTATTGTATTGTATTGTATTGTATTGTATTGTATTGTATTGTATTGTATTGTATTGTATTGTATTGTATTGCTTGTCCTTTCAGAAAATGGCTGCCACTATAGATCTGCCCAATCACAGATATTTGCCCAAAGGACTAAGGCTAGGATTGAATATTGGCTAGGGAGAACTGGGGAATGCAAAGTAGAGGCTGAACTGAAAGAACTGGATTCTCTTGCTGCCAAACCAGAAGGACCCAAACTAAAGTAGCCAACAGGAAGTGGGCAGATCCCAATCACTAGGACTTAAGTGACCACTTCCTCAGCAAAACAGCCAAGGAAGCATACCAGATTTATCAGATTAAGACAGAAAAGAATATTGTTAAACCAAGACAGCTAAAGATAACTTAAGGCTTCCTTTGGCATACACAGAGAATCAGATGAAAATGAGAGGGTGCAAAGAAAGAAGTTGGTGGAGCATGTTGATGCTATGAAAAGATGCAAGCGAAATTCTAGGGTGTGGATCTCCTCTGCTACATACTGTTGACCTTCGTTCTCAAGAGTGCACTATCAGTTTATCACTGCCACAGCCTTCAAATCTTTTTCAAGTCAAACCCAACCCCATTGCAGAGTTGTAAAAATTCCTGCAAGATTACTACAATGCTACCACAGCCTTTTCAACACGTGAACCAGCAGCTTCCCCCCAACCTTTCTGGCACATTCGTATTATCACTTGACATTCTCATTTGACTACAGAAGTGCTGAAGGGCTCTGCCAGCTGAAGTTTCTGAACTTTGAGGCTTGCTTTCAAGTTAATGAATTTTAATAGCACATGGGGGAGGGGGGATAGCAGTGCAATTAAGATTAGGGAGATAGGTAGTAAATTAATGTTAAGGAATAATAAAGGACTATACTTTATTCTGAGAAGTCGATTTGCAAGATCCCCTTTGATAATGATTAGTAATCCGGAGAGACTTTGCTCCATTTATCAATGATTTGCTTCCACTGAAATTCTTTGCTGACTCAGGTTTTCCATGTTATATTGTACAAAGTGAGGCAGAAATGTCCTTTGGGAGCAATATACTATTGGAAACCTAGAAGTAAAGGCAATGAATGAACTGGATATGAGGAGAACTTTCCCTAGATTAAAGGTCTCCATTTCAGCAGGATGCCTTGAGCCAGCTGAACAGTCTGGGTCCCAGAACTGCCCATCACGGATGGCTGCAACGTCACAAGTTGAAGCAATACACATTTTCTAAAAGGGGAGGAGAGGCATTAATCCATTTCTGCGAATGCCTTCCTCTCATAGTCTGGGGAGCCCATTTTCATGGCTTTCAGAGCCCATTTAAGTTCTGCCAAAAGTTAATGGCAAGCCCTTCCCACTACAAAGCTTTTGTGTGCAGTCCCTAGACCCCAAAGGGCCCTTCGCCTCCTTCCCAGATGCCTAATACCATCAATCTTCACTGACTCCCTCCCTGTATCAACCTGGCATGCTTATTTCATGCCTATTTTATTGCCACAGTCAATCCCTAAATTTTGCACATTGTTGTGCATAATACAGGTAGTCCTCGATCACAATTGGGTCCAAAATTTCTGTTGCTAAGCAAGACAGTTGTTAAATGAACTTTGCCCTATTTTACGACCTTTCTTGCCACAGCTATTACGTGAATCACTACAGTTGTTAAGTTAGTAACACCATTGTTAAGTATATCTGGCTTCTTCCTTGATTTTGCTTGTCAGAAAGTCACGAAAGGTAATCAGATGACTTCAGGACACTGCAACTATCCTAAATACCAGTTACCAACCATCTGAATTCTGGAGATGCTGCAACAGTTATAAGTGTGAAAACCAGTCATAAGAAACATTTTTCAGTGCCATTGTAACTTTGAACAGTCACTAAACAAATGGTTGTAAGTCGAGGACTACCTGTACTTAGGGAAAGCTAGAACAGTAACAATTTAATCATTAAAGACATGACGAGACCTTGAAACAGCCATCATCTCAGCCAAGCCTAACTAACAAACAAGCATATGCCAAACCACAACCAATTCCCCTTTCTCCAACACACAGTTCTTTCAAATAGAATATTTTCCAGGATTTAGGGAAAAAAAGATTGCAAAGAAAGAAGTTCTAGATTTCTTATAGTAATGATTAGTTTATTTTTAAAGAATAAGCATTTTCACTTCTTTTTACGATTTTTCTGGCCTACTAAATGTAGTCTTTTGAGTGGATATAAACTATTTTTGCAGAGTTTGAAACTCTGTAAAGAGACCAGTGTATGCTATTGATTACAATGCCATTATTTTGAAATAAGCTATTCATTTATCATAGATAACACCCGGGGAAATCTGGGAAGGTTGAATGAGAAATAGAAAGGTTTGGCATTTAGATATGCTGGCACCAAATGATCCTTCTTATCGGGAAAAAGATGAGAAGGCCAATCCTTTTGGATAACTTAAGTCATCTCTATTCTCTTTCTCTTCCAATGCTGACCTTGCATTTAGCAAATACTGCTGTCTCTGAATGATTTAAGTTCAGGCAAATTACAAAATATTCAGTCACAGGATATGCCATGATTTAACCACAGTTATAAAGTATGCCATGATTTAAAACCAAAAACAATCTAGGATGCTAAAAAAAAACATTGATCAAAATAGCATTTGCATAGATTAACAACATAATCATTTAAAATGAAGAGGAATAAAAATCAGGAAGCTTGTCTTAATGAAGGTGTCACAACGACGTATCCTTTGTATTCTAAAGTTCAGGAACGTTGCTAAAGAAAATAGTATGCTCCCGTCCAAGGCTGGCAATAGTTCTAGGCTGTCTTGGTGCCTGCTTGGTAGGCCAATAATATCCTGGACCAGGGACTTTCTGTACAGAATGAGATACAAACAAGAATTCTATAAGAAAACAACAACAATGCTAGTATTCACAGCTTGTTTAAATCACTCTGAGGTCTTTTTTTAAAATTTCTTGCTACCCCAAAAAATAAAATAAAACCCACCTCCAGAGCAGGTACTACTTGGACCTGTCTATGTGGAATCAGTCTGAGTTAAAGAAGATCATCTAGGTCAGTGTTTCTCAACCTTGGCAACTTGAAGATGCCCGGACTTCAACTCCCAGAATTCCCCAGCCAGCGAATGCTGGCTGGGGAATTCTGGGAGTTGAAGTCCGGACATCTTCAAGTTGCCAAGGTTGAGAAACACTGATCTAGGTAAGAATATCCTGTTAATTTCACCATTGAGGAGCATGTTTCAAAATATTGAAACAGGGAATGTAAGACCTGGTAATTATCTTGTTTCCCTGAAAATAAGACCTCCCTGGATAATAAGCTCAATCGGGCTTTTGAGCACCTGTGCTAAAATAAGCCCTCCTCAAAAAATATTGCAATACAGCAGTAGGGGGGGGGGTCCATGCTCGCTGCCTCCTGCACTTCAAAAATAAAAAGACCTCCCCGAAAATAAGGCCAAGTGCTCATTTCAGAGGTCAAAAGAAAATAAGAACCTGTCTTATTTTCGGGGAAACATGGTAGCTATTCTGAACCTCCTACTCTTTTGGCCCTTCCTGTCTATTGCATCGTTTCTCAACCTCAGCAATTTTAAGACGCTTGGATTTCAATAAGATGTCCTTAGCAACCAAAAGCAAATTCAAGATGATTAGAATTACAGTCCTTGAATCATAGACTTGGAAACAGGCCATTCAGGCTATCAGGTCCAACTCTTTTCTCAGTGCAAGAATCCAAATTAAATTATACTAACATTATGGTATGACTCATATGATTAAAGATAATGGATTGTATTCATCTACCAAACGAAAATATAATATCGCAAAATTCACAGACTAGTGCCTAGTTTTTCCCAGTAGCTTTATATTTGCTGCCAGCTTGCTACTGCAGGATGAATAATGCTAAATGAAATATTATACAGGTAGTCCTAGATTTATGGCCACAATTAAGCCCAAAATTTATGTTGCCAATTGAGCTATATATTAAGCGAGTTTTGCCTCATTTCATGACCTTTCTTGCCACAGTTGTTAAGTGAGGTAACCTGGTTGTTGAGTGAATCTGGCTTCCCCATTGCCTTTGCTTGTCAGAAGGTCGCAAAAGATGATCACATGATCCCAGGTCACTGCAACTGTCATAAATATGAACCAGTTGCCAAGCATCCACATTTTGATCACATGACCATGGAGATGTTGCAACAGTTGTAAGTGTGAAAAACAATCATAAGTCACTTTTTCAGATCCATTGTAACTTTGAACAGTCACTAACCAAATGGTTGTAAGTCAAGGACTACCTGAAATGGACTAGAATGCCCTAGTGTTTGGGCTTCATTTTGATATTTCAAGACTGAGCACACTTCCTTATTCCAGATTGCCCAACTTCAGAACAGATCCCAGGTGTATTGTCAAGTGGTGTTCTAATACATCAGGCAACCAGTCTGATCTTCTCCACAACCGGGTTTTATTTCCATGGATACAACTTAATAATGCCTGAATCTAAGTAACATTTACTGTCTCCATGTTTTCCTTTATATCTTGAAAATACTAGGTGTCCCCCCACCTCACCCCGCAAAAAAAGCTGAAAATCCAAAGGCTGAAAATAGAAGGTCTCCAAGAAAGTCAGGAACCCCAAGTCAGCCCTACAGCTGCAAGCACAGATTGAGCCATTATCAATGTTATACTCACAGTGTGAGCTGGCAATATTCGTGGTACTTTTGATACGAAGGACGATCGTATTGAAACTGGTTGGACATCCTTTATTTCATACTGCCCTGGGCCTGGACCTTGTATCTACAACGTAATAAAATGCTTCTTTTTTACAAGTTCCATATACATAAATAGTTCCATCACACTGTTGTTCCTAGCATTATGTAGTCTTAAAGACATTGCTAACGTAATCAACATTTTTACTCAGCGCAAGACAGCTACTCAATACTTGAAATACAGTTTGGAGGAAGGAAAGGTTTAGCTACAGCTATAGCTTTTCTGTACATGTCTGCTTATTTGCCCAAATATTTGGCTGTGTGGCTGCCTGTGGACAAGGAAATATCAAGGGTGACAATGCCCAGCACTTCACTTTGAGAACTTTCTTAGAGCAGGATTTCTCAACTATGGCAAGTCTAAGATGTGTGGACTTCAGCTCCCCTGAATGCCTCATCCAGCCACGCTGGCTGGGGAATTCTGAGGGTTAAAACCTCACTTCTTAGAGTTGCCGAAGATTGATAACACCATCATAGAGCAATTCATGTTGATCCCTGATTGCAGGAGAAGCTTCAGAGTCTGTACTCTTGAAGATGGTAGAACAAGAAAGAACTGAGCCCTATGCATTGGTGCCTTCTCTCATTCCATGCGGATCTCTGCACGACAGTCTCTGCAGCAAACCACAGTCATGCCAAAAGGATAACGAGTACAATTATGTAATCATGAAAATGACACAATTATGTATTTGCATCAGGACCTCTAATGCAACTACATAAAACATGGCTTTTGCATCATTCATGTTTTCTTTTCCCCCTCTACCCTAGAGATGCCCGTGTCTCCACCATACAGAGAGCCTAGCTATGAGAATGTAGAAAGGGATGAGAAATGGAATGGTCCACTTAATTTATCCCTGATTGCCTCCCTGGGCATAGGAACCCAAATGAAAAGAGCTGTTTTGTTCTAGGAAGATTAGTAAGAGCTAAGAGCTAAGTAACACTGACTGATTTTGACAGGTTTGCAAGCCCCTGGAGTAATTACAGGATATCAGCTTTTGGCTTGCAAAAACAAATAACCATATTTTAAAATGTACAAACAACTGACACCAATCTTTTGCTGACTCATTTGCTAACAAAGGCATTTGCACTGATCAATCTATTCTCAACCACCTGGAGACAAAAGTGACACCAACTAGTAAAGCAGTAATTTATTTATTGTTATAAGACAAGAAATAAATCTATTTATAGTTTGGAGATAGGCTGATATTTGCCTGTTGTTATTTCTGTGTTCCTATATTAGCATCTGTCATGTTCCTTTGAGCATAACATTCCTGCTTTCGTACATATTTGAAATAATCACATTTTCTGTGCAGGTGTGCTCATACCTTTTTCCATTGGGGCAACTCAGTTTTATTCTGTTTATTCAAGATAAAAGTTGAGGAGGATTTTCCACGCAAATATTTCTGAAATTTTCAAACAGGCATAACAGTGTGGCATTTTTAAAAAAGCCGCCAATGGAAAGTGAATCATAAGGAATTGTCATGGATTGTAACAACAGATAATTTAAGAATCTTTGATAAGCATACGTTGCATTTTAGGTTTTAAAAAATCATGTAGCTATAATAAAAAGACAAAGACAAAATAGAAATTTTCAGGACTATAATATTATAATAAAATATGAATAGGCCTATCAAAATATAATACAGGTTGTCCTCAGTTAACGACAACAATGGGGGTCATAATGTCCATCACTAAGTGACACAGTCAAAAAGTGCAATGTTGCGTGACTGCATCGCTTAGCAACATCAATTCTAGCATTTTCTGGTTTCAGTCATTAAGCGAATCATTGCAGATCATCAAGCAAAGACATCACATGGTCACAATTTGCGATCTCCTGCCAGCTTCCCCATTGATTTTGCTTGTAGGAAGCTAGCAAAAAAAGTCAAAAATGGCAACAACATGACCTTGGAACAATGTGATGGCTGGAATTACTGAAGGATCCATTGTAAGTACCATTCAATTCAATATCATCAGAAGTTTGAACAGTTGCTGAATAAGTAATTTTAAATGAGGACCACCTAGATGTCAGTATAATGAATACATATATAATGTACAACTTCTATTTTTATTCTTCTATCAATTGTAGAAATATATAGTTTTTTATAATTAGCTTTTCCAAAATGGTGGCCTCCAGATCAGGGGTGAAATCCAGCAGGTTCTGACAGGTTCTGGAGAACTGGTAGCGGAAATTTTGAGTAGTTCAGAGAACTGGTAGTGGAAATTTGAGTAGTTCTATGAACCGGCAAATGCCACCTCTGGCTGACTCCAGAGTGGGGTGAGAGTGGAGATTTTGCAGTATCCTTTCCCTGGAGTGGGATGGGAATGGAGATTTGCAGTATACTTCCCTTGCCACTCCCACCAAGCCACACCACTCCCACCAAGCCACACCCACAGAACCGGTAGTAAAAAAAAATTGAATTTCACCACTGCTCCAGATGATTTTGAGATAAAACTCTACCACACAATGATTTTAACATATCTAAAATTTAAAATTAGAAGGCATGTGCCTTGGCTGAAAGAGTTAAAATTCCTCAGCATACTTCATGGAGTATATCTGCCACAATTTTCCCCTCACTGTACAAAATATCTTCACCTACCAGATATATCTAAAGAAGATCCAAGGAATGTCAAGCAAGGGATGAGGAAGACAATTAAAACAGTACTTTGGCTCAAGAATTCAAGAGAGGTCCACATATGTTCTCTTTATTGTTGATTGTATGTGCTTACATTAATAAATCTAATTATTCTTTGGATTTTCCCAGTCCACATATGGTGGTTCCAGCATTCCTCTATTTTTAAGCTACTTTTTTAAAATGTCATTTTTTTTCTCCCTAATCCACCTTGGAATATGTTTCAGGAGAAAATAATGGAAAATATTGACTTAATAGAACCTCAGTGAACTTGAATAAATTTTATCTCTAAAAGCAAAACAAAATAAAAGCAGTGGTTAAATGTTGGTTTGCTTTGCATCCTAAACCATCTTCCTGCTATACCTGAGACAGAATCTACAAACAAAGTTCATTGCAACCCTATCTCTTTATGCAGAATCTCCATCCTGTCCATGCCTATCCCAAAACAATGGCCATTTATTTCCAACACAGTGAACAACACATGCAAAATCACTCTCTGGGCATCAATAGCTTTCACCTGCAAAGAACACCCAGGTTGCAGCTGTTCCAAGGCAGGAAAACACTAAGACGTCAGTTCCAGTTCATTTGTTGCAAAATATTGGATAGCAGCTGTATCAATAACTCATTTAAAGAGTAGTTGTTTACATGGAACGGCTCTTCTGTCACAAGAGGCCACCTGCCACGAGGTCATTAATGAGATCCTCAAGGATTTTCAAATGAAAGGTTAACATCTATTTAAAAGCCAAAAAAAAATAAAAATCCTCAGACAATTCACATTAGTTTGCTGCTGCTCTTTCAGAATAAATTCTGATCGGCTACTGAAATATATATAGCTATTACAGTAGCTGATCAGAGTTTATTCTGATATGTATACATATACATATTTTCTTCCATCATAATCCTTAAAAAATGCTAAACTGATCTGGAAAATAAAAGAACTAGGCTCTGGAAGTTAAATTTGTCCTCTTATTTTTCCAAGGGTTATGACCTGGCTGATATCTCAGAATTAACCATGTATTTAAAAAACTACAGGCATTTAAACCTTATCCAAACAACAAAAACAGTGATACGTTGCATTTTTAAACAAATATCATACAAGCAAGCATAACTTTCTTGAAAGGAAAAAGGTGAATCACATCTCCCAGGGAAGAGGCCTAGCCTATAAAGCCTATGAAAAATGCAATATGTTTTCAAGCTTGCTGACAGCATCCTTCTAATTGCATAAACACTATGGTGATCATGCTTCTCCCTAAATGCACCTTTTTGCCTTGATTCACAAGTTCAAAATAGGGCCCTTTCAACCTGACAACGATCATTTAGAACTCAGTTGATAGGTGGTAAAGCTGATGTAGACGCAGAACTCAGAGAATGGTTTGAAAAAGGACCTGCTTTTCAGAGAGTATGTTCTTACACCTTGTCTCTTGCTGTGGCCTCAGGGTGAAAGAATATTCTGTTCTGAAACCACACAAAGCTTTACTAAACCTATTTATAGGATACAAAACTGCGGTGATTATGCACCCAAGCAGCAACAGACTTTCTAGCTTCTTCATTGCAAGGCAGAAAAAAAGTTTGGGATTCCAAACTATCAGATAAATCCAGCTACAAAATTTGGAATTGAAAGCATGAGAGACATTGTTGTGACACAACACATGGAAAAAATTATACACATGTTCCTCAGTTTTCAACAAACAAGGCCTTAAGAAGTATATACTCAATATTGTATAGACATATTGCCTCAACTCAAGGAGAATCCATTGAGTGTTCTTAATAAAGTATCCATGTGTGTTTAAATATGTAGACAGACCCCAAGGAAGTATCCTGATTAAACATCAGGATCTTATCCTGCATCTGACTCCTTGCATAAATATTTGTGTGCTTGGAGAAGTCCTTCCTATCAAATCTAATAGATATGTCAGAGAAGGGAGGAAAGACGCTTAAGTCCACTGGAGTTGGGAAGCTATAACAAATTTGAATAGCAAAAGCACTTAGTACTTAAGACTTATGTTAGATTGGGTAATGGATAGGCACACACAGGCTTAACAGTAACAACAGCTCTTTATTGAATACAACAAGTGAGAACAATCCAGCGAAGGTTGAGTCTGACAGCAGCCCTTTTATGGGGAGCTGTCAGACCCTTCGACCAATAGGATTAAACCTCTGTTCCCGCCAGGACAGAGGACTTTGGTAGAAACCACTGTAGATAGGGTGAATATCTAACACCCCTCCCCTCTTGGATGGAACAATCCTACTTGTAACATAGTCATGCAGGTAGGTGGGCTTTTGGGTAGCTCTGCCTGACCTGCGCAGCTCAGTAGGAGGGGTTTCCTTGGACTGGTTGGACAGACCTGTTTGCTCCGTGACTCCGTTTGGTGGAAGCTCCTGGAACCTTTCACAGGCCGCGGCTGGAGCTTCTAGAGCCGGTTCGCTCGGAGCTCACTGTGGCCCTGAAACAAAACCAGAGAAGTTTCCCGGTACCCTCAGGCTTGAGCTCGCCGTGGAAGGAGTGAGTGTTTGCTCTGTTTGCGTAGGGCTTTGGTTAACTTGTGCAGGAGTTACCTCTGGTTGTTTAAGAGTGGAGTTGGAGAGGCAGCCACGGAGTAGGTCAATATGCCTTCTCCAATTCCTACTGTCCTCGAGCTCTAAGAGGTAAGAACGAGGGCCGGTGATGCCTATCATTGTGGCAGGAATCCACAGAGTTCTCCCAGCATAGTTGTGGGTGTATACCAAATCCCCTATGCTAAATGTCTGAATCTTGCTTGTGGAGTCTGGGGGCGATGAGGCACAATAATTGGGGTGTAGCCGGTCTAAGTGGGACCTTAGCCAGCAACCCATGAGAAGCTCGGAGGGGCTTCTCCCTGTAGTGACACTGGGTGTGATGTGCTGAATTAGCAAACAGTGATCAACCCAGGCCCATTCTAGTGAGGGCCTTTTTTGCGGATCTCACCATTCTCTCCACCTGACCATTGGAAGCCGGATGGAATGGCGCGACCAGCACATACCTGATTCCCTGAGCTGCTAGGAAGGTCTTGAATTGCATGGCTGTGAATTGTGGCCCATTGTCAGAGACCAAGATGTCGGGCAGGCCATGCGTGGAGAAAAGTCTCCGTAGCACCTTGATGACCACTTCTGCCATAGTGGAGGTCATCAGGACTACCTCTAACCATTTCGAGTAGGCATCCACAACTACAAGAAATGTCTGGCCATGAACTGGGCCAGCAAAGTCAATGTGCACCCTAGGCCATGGTGCTTAAGGTCGCTCCCACTCCTTAGCGGGCACCTCTGGGGGCGCTGGTCTGGACTCCTGGCATGATGTGCAGGTAGCCACCCACTCTTCGATCTCCCTGTCCATGTTAGACCACCACACGTAACTCCTAGCCAAAGACTTCATCCTGACAATTCCAGGATGCCCTACGTGTAAAGCCTCTAATACTGTAATGCACAGTTTGGGTGGAACAACTACCCGGTTCCCCCACAGTAAACAGCCATTAACAACCGATAACTCATCGCATTTAGCAAAATACATTTTGAAATCAGCCCCAACAGGCTTCTTGGGCCACTCCTTCCACACCCAGTTCAAAATTTGCTTGATGGTGGAGTCCTTTGCAGATTGACGGGCAACATCACTGGATGAGACAGGCCAAGTCTCAAGGCAGTCAATGAGGAGGACTGGCATCTCGGGGGTAGAGTCAGTGAGAGCTCTGGCAATGGGCAGCGGCTCAAAGCGTCAGCATGCCCCAAAGTGGATCCAGGTCGGTGGATGGGGCGGTAGGAGTAGGCAGCTAGGAAGATGGTCCACCTGGTCATGCGAGGTGATAACGACACTGGAGTAGGTCGGTCCCCAGCCAGTAAGCCCAACAACGGCTTGTGGTCAGTAACCAGTTCGAAGTCCCGGCTGTAAAGGTACTCGTGGAATCTCTTTACTCTGGCCACTGCAGCCAAAGCCTCACGGTCCAACTGGCTGTAGTTCCGCTCAGTGGGAGACAAGGTCCTGGAGTAAAATGCAATAGGGGCTTCGGTTCCGTTGAGCACAGCACCGACGCCGAAAGGGGAAGCGTCGCAGGTCAGCATGAACGGCAGGGTCTGGCTGAATTGGACTAGAAAGGAGTCCGCTGATAGGAGTCATTTTACCGCAGCAAATGCGGCAGTCTTGGCTCTGCCCCCGGACCACTTCACGTTCTTAGCCATGAGATGGTGTAAGGGCTCAGCAATGGTGGCTTTCTGTTTGAGAAAGATGCAGTAGAAATTAAGGAGACGAGGAACGCCTGCAGCTCGGTTTGATTGCGAGGTGTGGGGGTGTCCTGAATAGCTTTAATTTTTTGTGTAGTTGGGTGAATCCTAGAACCATCAATCAGGTACCCTAGGAATACAATTCTTGGCACATTAATTTGGCATTTCTCTTATTTGAGACGGAGGCCTTTGTCTCTAATTCAAGCCAAAACTGTTCGCACATGGTTTAAAAGTTGCACCTTGTTTGCAGCTGATACCAAAATGTCATCGAAATAGGGGACTCCTGGAATCCCCTGCAAAAGCCGTTCCATGATCCTTTGGAACAGTCCAGGGGCGATACTAACGCCGAATTGCAGGCGGTGACATTTCAATGCACCCCTGTGCGTCACAATGGTTTGGGCCTCTGCCGTAGCGCTATCTACAGGCAATTGTTGGTATGCCTGCACCATGTCCAATTTTGTGAAGGTTTTTCCTGAGCCTAGTGAATGGAGTAGGTGCTGTACAATGGGTACAGGGTAGGCACTTTGTTGTAGCGCTTTACTTATTGTGCATTTATAGTCTGCGCAGATGCAAACAGACCCATCAGATTTGACAGGTGTCACTATAGGGGTCTCCCAGCATGCGTGATGAACCGGTTCTAGGATTCCCTGGCTCATGAGCTTGTCAATTTCCCTGTCAATTTTGGGGCGGAGAGCAAAAGGTACTCTCCTGGATTTTAGCCTAATTGGGGCTATGCTGGGGTCCAAATTAAAGGAAATTGGAGTCCCCACATACTTACCCAGACCGGTGCCCAAGACGTCCTCGAACTCCTTAAAGATGGCTTCAGCGCTGTCATTTTTCAAGGCGTTGATACCAGTCACTTCTAAGCCCAGGGCTTGGAACCAATCTAGCCCTAGGAAGCTCTGCAGGTTGCCGCTGACCACTGTCACTGGGAGTTTCCTGCTGAATTGCTTGGAGTTCACCCGGAAGGTGCCTTGGACCACGATGGGGACCCGGTTTCCATGGTAATCACGTAGGCGGATGTCAGGGGTGCTAGGTGCTGCTTCTGTAGGCTAGGGATAGCCTGCTTTAGGGTCAACCACGGTATGATGGTCAGTGATGACCCAGTGTCGATCTCCATCTCACATGGAGAGTCCTCGATGAGGACTGTGACCCTCAGCTTTTTTGGCCACCTGGAGTGGACTTGGCCTATTGATGTGTGGCACGTGACTCTATTGTCACACTCTGAGTGCCGTGGTGGCTTCTGCCAGGCCCCTGGGTTGGGCCTCTGTTGGCAGCTTGGTGCACTTTTAGGCTTCCAGGTGGTGGCAGGGAATTCACTCTGGCACACCTTGGCGATGTGCCCCTTTCGTTTGCAGTGCTGACAGGTTGCGTCGCAGAAATGGCAAGCCGATCTGGAATGGTCTCCTCTGCAGCTAGCACAGGGCGGGAGACATGATTTGAATTTGCACGCCAGCTAGGCACGGCTGCTGCACATGTGGCAGCTGTCATCTTCCTCGCCTTATGAGCTCTCGGGCTCTGCAGCCTCGCGATGTACACATGTATTTTTCTGCACTTTTTGTGCTACACTTTGGCGCTGCAGAGTCTCAGTCGATTTGACGGCTGATTCGGATGCCCTGGCCTCGTCCAATGCGATCTGCAGAGTGAGGTTAGATTTAGCGAGTAACCTTCTCTGCAGGGTAATGTCCTGCACGCCGCAAATTATGCGGTCCAGAATCAGTTCATCCAGGTGTCGGAATTCGCAGTACGCTGCGGCCTTGCGAAGCACCGCAACGTACTCATTAATCAACTCACCTTCTTTCTGGTTTCTGATGTTAAACTCATGCCGGCGAACGTGCTTGGACAGCTTGGGAGCATAGTGGGTCTTTAGCATCTGCTGCAGTGCAGACCAGGGAACTGCTTGAAGTGGTGTCGGCTCAGAAAGGTTTTTTCCATCTCGAACACTTCCCGGCCACAGTATCTGAGGAACATGTTCTTCTTGCGGCCTTTGGGAATGCCCATGAGGTCGTTTGCCTCAAGGAAGCAGTCAAATCGTAGCATGAACGATTCCCAGTGCTTGGTGACTGGTTCATACAGAGTTGGTGGGGCGTGCATAGCGAGGTGATAATGACACTGGAGTAGGTCAGTCCCCAGCCAGTAAGCCCAACAACGGCTTATGGTCAGTAACCAGTTCAAAGTTCCAGCCGTAAAGGTATTCGTGGAATCTCTTTACTCCGGCCACTGCAGCCAAAGCCTCACGGTCCAACTGGCTGTAGTTCCGCTCAGTGGCAGACAAGGTCCTGTAGTAAAATGCAATAGGGGCTTGGTGACTGGGTCATACGGAGTGGGGCGTGCATAGCCATTTTGCGTACAGAGGGCAATTTGAGTTTGCCACTCAAAAATGGCTGCTCGATGCCGCGCTGAGCTCCAGGCTGGATGTACTTGCTTGATTGCTACGCTCTTTTTGGTTCGCCTAGTTGCCTTCCAATCCCACCTTCGTCTCCAGTGTTAGATTAGATTAGGTAATGGATAGGCACATACAGGCTTAACGGTAACAACAGCTCTTTATTGAATACAACAAATGAAAACAATCCAGCGAAGGTTGAGTCTGACAGCAGCCCTTTTATAGGGAGATGTCAGACCCTTCAACCAATAGGATTAAACCTCTGTTCCTGCTGGAACAGAGGACCTTGGTGGAAACCACTGTAGATAGGGTGAATATCTAACAACTTATATACTGCTTCATACTGCTTTATAGCCCTAAGTGGTTCAGAAAGTCAGCATATTGCCTCCAATAATCTGGATCCTCATTTTACCGACCTTGCAAGGATGGAAGACTGAGTCAACCTTGAGCCAGTCAAAATTGAAATCCTGGCAGTGATCAGTGAGTTAGCCTGCAATACTGCATTCTAACCACCATGCCACCACAGTTCATAAATAAATATGTGATAGCCTCTGTGCAGTTATTGAATGTTGAGTGGGCTGGCGGAAAATAAGGTTCATGTGCAATTCCCATCAACAGAATCTAAATAGTGAGGTTGTATCTTGTTTATTTACCAAATCCAGATTTAGTATAACCAAAAGCAGAATTTTGCAAACTTTGAGGGGAAATGAAAGGTATCAGTTTAAATTTTACTATAATGGGTATGTTCTGTGGTCCATATCTCTCAGAGATCCTTTACAGCCTAATGGCTTAACAGGTAAATGATTCTGATTTGGTGGGCTGCCAAAATATAGACCATAAGTTTAGTTAGGTGGTTTCCCATTTTGCTAAATCAGGGCTGCATATGCTGTTTATGTGACACATGCCGGTAAGTTTTACATGGTGTGCTGGCAGGTGCCTAAGCCCAAGAACAAAGAAGAGGCAGGGGAAGAACAAAAGTTAAAAGGGATTTGTTTAGTGTAATAGCAACTAACGTTAATTAAAATTGCAACTTTATGTAATAAAATTAAACCTATGGATCTATCCATATAATATGCAAGTCAACATCAGCTTAATGCATTTAATGAATAAATCAATCATATATAATTTACCTCCTCATTAATGACAAGGGAGAAATGTAACATAGCTTTTAAGATACTAGTTACAACCATGGACCACGCATTGCACATTCCTTTTTAACATGGGATTATGATAAATGATAGGGTTGGATCATAGCTGCCATCATGCCTTTTTAAACCAAGGATAATGGTCAGCAAATATTTGAATATTTGAATATTGAATACTTTATTGCCTTTGCCCCAAGCAATTTCCCCTTCTTCTTTTAAAATGTATGAATACATCATATAAAAGCAAACAAACTTCAGAGTTACAAGGAGACAAGGATTGCACTGGAGGGCACCATGAAACTTTGAAAGCTTCTTTAAGCTATTGATCTCTCCTCAACATGCAGCAGCTCCTGTTGGCATATAAAAGCTGCAAGCTCTCCTTCCACTATCATCATTCCAGATACATTTTTTTTTAAAAAAAAAACAGAAAGTTACTAGTGACCTCAAAAAAAAAGCATACCTTATATAATAAGTACATCCCTGGAGAATTGTGGTATGAAGACCTAATATTATTGATCATGGACCAGCTGGGCCAAAATTAATAATATAGAGGAAGAAAACAATCATCTGACCCAAAGAAGCTCATTTACTACTTTCTAACAGCTTGCCTAGATTCCTTCTTAATAGCTTAGCTGACTATCTTCCTTTCCATAGTGCAGATTTTTTATGGCTAATTTCAGCAAAATATGCCTTTTTTTCTGCTCAGCTGTAAAAGGCATGTGGGAATCACTGTCATAAACTGTCATTTCTGTGCATGAACATGTGTTAGGAGTGACGGAACTGTCACATTCATTTCCACACACACACACCCAATCCCTTGTGGTACACCGCTTTCACTTGATAACACATTTTCATAGACAAATACAAAGGGGAAACACAGCATTGCTTTGTAATAGAGGGAAAAGACAGACAAATTTAATTAGAAAACTGCCTCAGAATGACGGAGATAACATTCTTGCTAGTCACCATAACCCAATACTTACAGTATGTGTTTTTATAAACCTCTTCCCTAAATACACCCTCATTGATTTGACAACTTGGCCATTAAATCATTAAAAAGTCACAATGCGTTAAATCAATGGACAATCTAGTCCAGGCTCCTGTTACTCAATCGTGGCCATCCCGAGGCATATAGGAATCCATCACAACTGCCAATAGTGTTGCTTTACAGATGTTCCAAAGCATTTTGGAGCAGAAAAAGCCAACTAGATATAGAGCAGATACTTTTGATTCAATGCCTATCGATCCCAACATATGGAGAAACCTGGGAATTGTAGATGGGTCAGCGTGTCCATCACAGAACTATAAGCCTGAAGCCACATCTTGATTCAGAGCTGTTGGCAACACCTACGTATGATACTTTTCTCGTTCCACTTTTTAAGTCAGAGAACCACAGTCATCATCCTACTTGAAAGCAGCAAATTCAACAAAGAAATTATGGTCTGGGTCAAGCAAAAGCTTTTCTTTTCCATCAGTGAAGAACCTATTTCTTAACATCCCTACTCCTCTAACAGAAAACAATTGCCCAAGTCTTCTCATTACAAATCAATTGATGTTTTTTTCAATGTTTTTGGAATTTCAATTATATTGGTACTTTATTGTAATGAATTAAATTCCATCTATTGCCATTATAACTGCTGTTCCTGATTATTACCTTCTCTATAATATCATTGCCGGTGCTGATTTTTCTGTTGCTTTTTAATATCTTTTTTCTACTTCACACATCAACAAGGAACACATTATCCATCTCTGTTGGGGTACAGTTGCCCCTTTCCTAGGTAGGAGAGCTTAACCATTATGCTCAGGTTACCATGATATTTTTTTTAGCAATAGCAATAACACTTAGACTTATATACCACTTCATAATGCTTTACAGCTCTCTCTCTCTAAGCAATTCAGAATCAGCATATTGCCCACAACAATCTGGGTCCTCATTTTACTGACCTCAGAAGGATGGAAGGTTGAGTCAACTTTGAGTCAGTCAGGATCAAACTTCTGGCAGTCAGCAGACTAAGTCTAAGAATAGAACACTGCATTCTATTCATTGCACTATCCCAGTTCTTTTTGTGAAACTATTCTCATGTGTGTTTTCTCTTACTAGGTTTGAAGCTGCAGATGATGCAGAATGTTAAGTGGAGTGCTTAGTCATGCGTACATCTCATCAGAGCTGACATAATTACTCCTGTTGCCAAATGGCTATTGACAAGTCAGGATACAAGAGATCCATTTTTCTACTTCTCTGGGATTTTCAGAAACCTTGCTAGCTATGCTGCATTTCAAAAGTGATTGGCATTCTGGGATTACTCAATAATAAACTGCCCCTTGGCCTCTGGAATGCTGTTACATATGAATACTTGCTTTTCACCTCCATGTTTCTACTATGAAAAGCAATACTTGCTTTTCACTTCCATTTAGTAATCATTTTCTATATACTTCCATTGCTATATTTTTAAAAAAAATCCTAAGCACATGTGTTACTTTCAGACATTTTTAAACATTAGAATGTGATATACCCCAAAATGTGAACAAAACCCCCAAAAAAGCATTTTTCTAAATTCATTTAACACAATTTTGAAACTGAAGTGAACTTCGATCTGATTACAAAATGTAAAAATGCCATTAAGCAACTTTTTCTTCCTATCATAAATACTGGGAAGAGGGCTTGGGAGGCACATTTAGCCACAACAGGTATATAGTTCAAGGTCTTCTGTGTAATTCTGACTGTGCTAAAGTGACAGCTTTTCAAGAATATGAGTGATTGGTCTTTTGAAAAGTTTCATATGGCCTATGCTCCTATCTGTTCCTTCAGGATTGAGTCATTTATCAAGATTATGGTGGAGTGACTCATAGGCTCTCCATCTAATACACTTACTTAATATTGATGGCAGGTTCTCACTACTTCCTCATTGCTTTGGCTCCTGAATCTAGGTATTATTAACTGGGGAACAGATGCATCAATAACATCAGCCTGCTTATTCCTCCGATCCATATTTGGACAACTGCAATCAACACATCTGTCAAGTATGAAAGACATGATCCTAGGTACCTTATAATGAAAATGTTCAAGTTCTCATGAAGGCTGGAGTTTCCTACATGGATTCTCTTGCTCAAGAACCTATATTACTCAGTTGGCAATATGTGCTTTTGTAGTATGGTGACTGGTTCATGGAAACACTGGCTGTCCAACACAAGGACTAGGATGATGTTACACAGATGTCAAGAGCTCCGATTGAAAGTGCAGTAAGACTAGTGACTTACCAGGGAAGGTGAATGCCCTGGATTTATAACTTCTTATATGCATAATAGGTTCTTACTATCTTCTTGCAGAATAAATCTTTTGGATTGGCCAAGATTTACATAAACATAGTGCTACCAATCTGACTAGTCAATTAGTAGTGATGATACAATGTTAGAATGCTTATAGATTTAATGATTTCAGTATAACTTTAGCATATATTTAGCACTGATGACGATTACCTACTTTAGTTTGATAATGAAACATCTGCAAGAAGACAACCAAGTTTAGAGAGCACTAAGGTTCCCATAGGTCAACTCTGAGCTATAAATATTCTATCAACTAGCATATATGAACTATAAAAATCCAGCTGATCATTAGATGGCAGCTAAGAAATACAAAAAAAAAATACAACTTTCCTGCCATCTAATAGTTGTCAACAATTTTGCAGCCCCAACATGGTGCCTGTTTTATTTCATTACTTAAGAAACTAGAATTCTACTGGGCAAGTGTAGCAATTATAATGTTTCATTGCTTATTTTCCAAGTGATCTTGACTTTTTGACTTAGGTAAAAAAAGGGTAGGGCATCAATTGCATGGTTGTAGGAAGCCTCTTGGCTTTTTTGCGCCCACCCACCCCTGGCGCAGCTGGAAAAAATGGTTGAAATTGACCACCTGGATATCATGTTGCCGGCAGATAGAAATATGTCAGAGGGGCAACTGGGTTAGCCATGTCAAGCTAACATGGCCACCGTATGATATTCATTCATTCTATAACCCTCTTAGGAAATTTCCATTCTTCTGGTATGCTGCTCTTCCACTTTCTTTACATAAAAGGTATATAGTAGTTTCCTGACACTTTTCCAGGGGAATCCCTGAATAGGAGAGAATTTCTGGAAGGCAAAAATACCTGATTCGGTCCTTTGTGACTAGACTGGCTAAAAAGAAAAGAAAGAGGAAGATAAGAGGATGGGGTAAGAAGAGAAAGATGATATATCTGTCTAAAGCAGATGCAATTGTATTTAGAATATAGAATAACAGAGTTGGAAGGGACCTTGGAGATCTTCTAATCCAACCCCCTTGCCTAGGCAGGAAACCCTACACCACTTCAGACAAATGGTTATCCAACACCTTCTTAAAAACGTCCAGTGTTGGGGCGTTCACAACTTCTGGAGGCAAGTTGTTCTGCTGATTAATTGTTCTCACTGTTAGGAAATTGCTCCTTAATTCTAAGTTGCTTCTCTCCTTGATTAGTTTCCACCCATTGCTTCTTATCCTACCCTCAGGTCCTTTGGAGAATAGCTTGACTCCCTCTTCTTTGTGGCAAGCCCTGAGATATTGGAACTCTGCTATCATGTCTCCCCTAGACATGGGGAGTCATGCAGGCCAGTTCTCCAAAATACTATTTTTTTGGGGAAAGTGAGTTCTTAAATGGAGATATGCATTTTCCTGACATGTGTCTAAAAAAAAAGAATTTTTAAAAGAAAAAAATGGCCTCTCTGACCTCTATTTACATTTTTATAGCACCATCCCTTAATGATGGGGGGGATGACAAAACTCGAGATGGCATGACAAGAGTGGTTGCAAAGTTTACAGCTGTGGGGCTAGTCCTGAAAAATCTAACTACTCCCAAAAAAGCTAAATGTGAAAGTTGAAGAGTTGGGAAGTATTAATGGTTTATTTTGAAGAAAAGATTGGAGTGGATTTTTCTCTTCTCTGCATGAAACACCAACATTTTATAGTCATTAATCAATAAAACTTACCAGAGGAAAAATGGGATCTCTTTGAACTGCCGATCGAAACATATAACTCCTGCATAGAATAAGGAGAGAAAATAAAATTATTTTAGCATTTCGGTTCTTTTGAAACATTTGGGGATTTTAATTTAATCTACATCTCAATGAATGCAAGGCTTCTTCTTTTCAAAAGTACAGAACAGAGGCTCCTATGCCCCCCCCCCCCCGAGTACAATCCAGGAAATGCAAAAGAACCCCTGAATGGCCTGCACCAACTTCACTCCCAATTCCATCTTCTTCAAAATCTTTTTCTGACAAGTCTGCTTTGCCCTCTTAATGGTCATCTCCCAAAAGGCTAAAGCTGAGTTGCTATGTTGTAAAGGTTTGAATCTTGTACCAACTTAAGAAGATCCACATTTGAAACATCTTCTTCTGCTAAACTGGGGGGGGGGATTATGTAAGATATGAATTTTGTCTATGTTTCTATGCAAGTGTCTGTTGTGAAACATTTTGTTCAGGAGGCCTGAATGGTTTTTAAACTGAATTGATTTTAATTTGTACTTATTTTTTTTTATTTTTAGTTGTTTTAATAGTATTCTACTGACCACCTTTTATTCCTTGGTTTTAACTTGAAGGACCCATTCCTAGGAACTACTCAAAAGTGTTGAAATCAGTAAAACTAAAGTTACTTTAAGAACATCATTTAATCCCTCCTGCATATTTCAAAGCTATTGACTTGTAACTCTTTTCTCACCATCCAATTGAAGTCAAGTGGCGGGAAGGAATGACTAAGGCCTTCTTAGAATAATACTAAGACTCAAAGGAAAGATCAAGCATACAGTCCCAGAAATTAAGTTTAACTGATTCTTACAAGCTACATAGATACAATATAATTTCATAAAATTATATGCAATTGACATATTTGAGGGGCTGTCACAGAGAGGAGGGGGGGGTCAAGCTATTTTCCAAAGCACCTGAAGGCCAGACAAGGAATAATGGATGGAAACTGATCAAGGAGAGATTCAACCTAGAAATAAGGAGGAACTTTCTGACAGTGAGAACAATCAATCAATGGAACAGCTTGCCTTCAGAAGTTGTGGGAGCTTCATCACTTGAGACTTTCAAGAAGAGATTGGATTGCCATTTGTCAGAAATGATGTAGGGTCTCCAGCTTGAGTGAGATCAGTAGTTCTTAACCTGGACGACATCACCCCCCAGGGGACACTTTTGTTTTTCAGGGGGGGGAAATGGAACAAAAAGGGGCGACACGGGGCGAAGGAACGGAAGGGGGCAATATGGGGGCGAGGGAGTGAAAAGTTTTGGGAACACTTTTGAGACTTTTTTCGTACAGTGAATCACTGAATATCTGTCATACAAAAACATCAGACCACTCGCTATTAGTAGATTGAACTGTGTTTTAAAATGTTCCTCTAGCTAGCTTCAGAATGCCGTACATATGTGAATACGCATCACTCATCTTCATGCGTGTTGCACAGCAGCCTCTATCACTCTACCCATACAATGGCGCGCATTGGCCAGAATAGGCAGTGATGGAGGAGTGAGCGCTTCTTTCGAAACATTGCATGCTGAGCGGCTGTCCCCTGTGATGTCAGCTGTAATGTCAACGTAACTGTTGAAACTAGGTTTATCAGCGTCCACGTGTGTTTTATAGTGTTCCAGTGCAGTCGAAAATTTAATTTGCAGTTAGTGCCTTTCATTTCGAAGACCTCTCAACATGGCCGAGAAGAGGAAGTGTTGCCAATATTCGACGGAATACCTAAAATTGGGATTCATTCCATCTCCTTCCAACGTACAGCTTCCATTTTGTCTTCTTTGTAAGCGATGAAGCCTTCCTGACTGAAAGACCATTTGGTAAGAATTCATTTGGATAAAGCCAACAAACCGTATTGTTTTTCCAATCCTTAAAGGCCAAGTTCGAGAGTCACAGCACTGTTGAAAAGTTATTTGGAAAATCATCACTCAACGCCGACAAGGGGCTCATTTGTTCCTATGAAGTATCTTTGTTGATAGCAAAATGTGGAAACCTCACACTATTGGAGAAACACTGATTTTACCAGCAGTGAAACAGGTTGTTGCCACCCTGTTGGGGCCCAGCACAAGCACTTACATGCAATCGATTGTTTTGAGCGATGACACTGTATCAAAAAGAATTGATGAAATGGCTGCTGAAGTGGAAGATAGGCTTATTGACATCTTGAAAAGTACAGAATTCGTGATGCAGATTGATGAGTCAACGATTCATGAAAATGAAGCCTTGTTATTGGCTTATGTCCATTTCATCAACAGAAATGAAGAGATCAGGGAAGAACTGTTATTTGCTCGAAATTTAGCCACTGACACAAAAGGTTCTTCAATGTTTAAAAAGGTTGAAGAGTTTTTGAATGAGAAAAACATCCCTTTGACAAATGTTGTGGCATGTGCAACTGACGGAGTTGCATCCATAGTTGGACGATATCATGGATTTCAAGATCATCTAAAATCAGTTGTACCTGGAGTTATGACTGTCCATTGCATCGTTCATAGACAGCACTTTGTCTCAAAAAAATTGAGTGGCCGATTGCACGAGTCTATATGTTACGTCATTAAAGCTGTGAATAAAATTAAGTCGAATGCCTTGAACAACTGACTTTTTCACAAGCTTTGTGAAGAAAATTACAAAGAGTTTGAACGTCTCCTTTTGCACACCGAAGTAAGGTGGCTTTCAAAAGGAAAGTGTTTGCGGCAATTCCACGAACTTTTTGACACAGTTGTCGAATTTCTTGAATCCATTGATCCAAGTCTAAGCAATTCTCTTAAACTTCGACATCTGGATGTAGCTTATCTCGCTGAAGTTTTTGACAAGTTGAATGAAGTGAACGTAAAGCTGCAAGGAGATAAAATCAATTTTCTTAAGGCCAAAGGAGTAATCTGCTCATTTATTTCCAAATTGGACTTCCTTCCAAGCAATATGAGTCGCCAGGAGCTGTATCAGTTCCCAAGCCTTGGTAATGAACGTCAACTCCAAGCAGAATATTTGGATGTTTTTTGCTGCCACTTGAAGCAACTATAAGAAGATATGGAAACGAGATTCTATGATCTGATAAATCTGGAAGTGCCCACTTGGGTGCTAAATCCTTTCACAGCAGACTTTGCACAACTTCATCCCAAATTGCAAGAGCCACTGACAGATCTGTAATACGACTGTGAAACCCAATCACATTTTCAGAGTTACGGCTGCGAAGCTTTTTGGGTGAAAATGAGGAAACTTACCCAATATTGTGGGAGGAAGTTAAGTTGCTTCTTTTGGCCTTTCCTTCCACTTACTTAGTGGAGAGGGGCTTCAGTGTCATCCAACAGATCCTTTCTAAGTCAAGGAACATGTTGAAGATCACTGAGCATGGTGATTTAAGAATGAGATTAACAAAAATGATTCTAGACATCAAGAAATTGGCATCAGCTCACCAAGCACAAGGCAGCCATTGATATTCTTTTTTTGCTTTTTGTGTACATACATTTTCTTCCTTAATAATTGTCTCAGCTCTTATTGTTGTATTTGCTTGCATTGGATTTCACGTTCCAGTTTGAGTTTTCGGCTTCGTTTTTGAATTCTTGTTATGCTCTGTAAAACATTTTGTGTGTCTCTTTGTATTGTACTTTTTTAGCGTGCACTCCAGTTCGATATTATATTTTCTCGGTTTTATGGTTTCAATTTTTTTGGTTGTGCTCTTCGTGTAAACTTTGTGTGTGTGTGTGTGTATATATATATGTATGTATGTATGTATGTGTATGTATGTATGTATGTATGTGTGTATATATACGCGTATGTATGTATGTGTATGTATGTATGTAGGTATGTAGGTATGTATATATATATATATATATATATATATATTTGTTATATTTATGCTGATAAATAAATAAAGGGAGACTAGTATAGATCTATTTCAAGCTCTATTTCAAGAGCCAAGGTGGCGCAGTGGTTAAATGCAGCACTGCAGGCTACTGCTAGATCAGCAGGTCAGCGGTTCAAATCTCACCGGCTCAGGGTTGACTCAGCCTTCCATCCTTCCGAGGTGGGTAAAATGAGGACCCAGATTGTTGGGGGCAATATGCTGACTCTCTGTAAACCGCTTAGAGAGGCCTGAAAGGCCTATGAAGCGGTATATAAGTCTACTGCTATTGCTATTGCTATTGCCAGGCAGGGAGGCAATGGAGCACAGGTTCGATTCCCAAAACTTGGGTATGGCTAGCTGATGAGAGCTAAATAGCTTGAAATAGATCTATACTAGTCTCCCTTTATTTATTTATCAGCACAAATATAACAAATGTAACAAAAAAGGCAACAGTAAAAAATATTGGGTTTCTGTCTGGATGGTCTCTTGTGACGAGCCGATAGACAGAGAAAGGAAAGCAATAGGCTTCCTCCCATATTTGGGCATACCAGGGGTTGTGACACTAAAAATATATATATATATATATATATATATATATATATATATATATATATATATATATATATATATATATATATATATATATATATATATATATATATATATATATATATATATATGTTTCTTCAGTTTAAGGCATTAAATTTGTCGCTCTGATTTTTATTGCTTTCCTTCTGTAAAAATTTTCTTTGTGTCCTTTTAACCCTTTTTACAGTGTGCATGAATATATATTTTCCTCGAATCTTAATTTAGTTTCAGAGTTTTCATCTTGAAATTCTTAGTTCCTGCATTGCGGTTTGTTCTTATGCCCTTTTTATATTTCTTTTTGCGTCTTAAAATTCACTTGTAATTAAATCATTAAATGTTACTGTTTTTTTCGGGCATTTCATTTTCTTGCAATTGAATTTTGTTTTCAGTGGCCATTGCATTTAAGTGTCTTGAATAAATAAGATAATAATGAAATACATGTATCATGAAGTTTGGGAGTAAAGTGATGGGTGGCATCAGACTTTTTCACACAGTTGAGATATGGGGAAAAGACTTGAAATAAATTATTTGCATCAATATGTCCTGATGACAATTTTAAAGAAAACAAAAAAATGTGTTTGCATAAATTGAAGAATTATTTCCCTGTGTTGTGATTGAAAGGTTATGTTGGGGGAGGAGGCGATGATAACTTCCTCAATGGCTCAAGGGGGCGATTCTTTCAAAAAGATTAAGAACCACTGGATTAGATAACCTATAAGGTCCCTTCCAACTCTGTTAATCTGTTTATCTGTTACACTATTTTTTAAAAACACACACATTAAATTTCCTTCCTTGATCTTTCATCCACAAAAGAGCCAGGCCTTAATAATATGCCAAAATAGTCGGAACTCCAAGACACAGCATTGCTGCAGAAATGTCAGTGATTATTCTAGGACCAACCTTTCCTCCTTGTATTGAGGCTACAATCCAATTTTATATCAAACATGCCTTTAAAAATCAGTATTTTTTCCCAGCTATTTCTATAGCGATGCAATTTATTTGTCCATCACTCATCACAGCAAGGAGAAGAGAGTAAGACAAGGATAAACAGCCAATTTTGTGTGTGAGATGTTTGGATGACATTTTCCATAATTCAACCAGTAGCCCCTCTGGATGGACTGATGAGAATTACAGTCTCAAAAATCTGAAAGGCAACATGTTGCCTTGCCCTGTAACTAACCAGACTGGCAAGGTGAACAGTTGCTTTGACTACTTTTTTTTCGTCTTGTCACTTCTTTTAGGATCTTTATCTCCTGCGGTCTTTTTGCACCAGTCTCAGAGAAACTGGAAGGCATTTCTCCAGTAAGAAAGGATCTCAAAAAAGGCTAATTTTTCATGGAAATCAGCAAGAATCTATCTTGGCCTCTGACCACAATGGTCTGGCTTCAGGCAAGGGCTATGCTACTGCTTGGAAATGCAGCCAAATTCAAGAAATGTTAAGACTTTACATGCCAAAATAATCCATTTAAAAAGAAAAGTAGATTAGAAAGTATACTTACTTAGTAGGAAAAATAGGAACTGGACGGGGGAAAAGATCATACTGTCCAGGATCAGTCCTTATATTCTGTGGGGAATCAAAAATACAGCGTACAAATATAAGATTTTAGGCTTTGCTTTGTAGTCTAATGTATTGATCATCTTTTCCAAGAGATCAAGTCTGCCCTGTCCTGCCTTGTCTTGGCATGGCTGAAATAAACTAAGGGGCTGCTGTACTTGATTGCAGATGTGAAGTCACTCTTCTCTTTATCTTTAAACAATCTTTGCAAATAGAAAACTAAGAAGCCAGCCTAAGACCAGATTTTTTTCCTCTAAGGGGTGTCAAACGCAAGACCCGGGGGTCCAGATGCGGCCCACAGTGTACTTAGATCTGGCCTGAGGGGCCACCCCAGAAACAGCAAGGGACCAGCCTGCGATGCTTCTGCCAGCGAAAATGGGCTCCGAGCTCTACTTGCAGCTGCCACAGCCTCCTGCAACCCTCTGCCAGTGAAAATGGAGCTCGGGAGAGCCGCATGTGTCCACTATCCAAACTTTGCCCTTTTTTTAAAGCAACAATTGTTAAATCTGGAATGTTGTGTAGCAGGTCCTTGTCTATTTGAATTCTAAAATCCCAGAGCAATTTAGCTTCTTTATTTTCTATTACGTTGCCTATTTTGTGCTCCCACCAGTTCCTGCTTGAAGCAAATTGTATTCCTTGCAGATATTCCAATGCACCCTAGTTGTTACTTTCTCAAGTCATTATTTGTAATCAGTCTGTAGGATCTTCCATTCCTCAGCTTCTTTGCAGGGATGCATTTGCTGTCTGTTGCTGTCCTCTCAAATCTGACTTTGTATTCATTTGCTCTTAAGACCTGGTCTTTGCAACCAGAATTAGACTTTCTGTCTCTTTCTTAACTTTCCTGCTCTGAGTCATTGCCAGCTTTTGCTTTTACTTGCTTTGCCTGCTAGCTTTCATGTATTGCTCATGCAATACTTTGTGTTGCCGTGCACTTCATTTCTATTTTTCATTTGGTCTTTCTGGTAGGCCAGTTTTGTCTCTCCAGTATTCAGTAAGCTTTCATGGCATTCTTTTTTCTTCACTGCCCTTCAAATGTTCTTCCAATAAACTTTTTTTTCTTCTACTGTCTGATTTACTTGCAACATTCCATACTAACCTTCTTTTTCTTGATAAATAGAATTTGTCAACATTACTGCATGGACGAAGGACATGATTCGTAGTCATTATATTTCCATTCTTTCTGTCCAGGGCTTTCAGTTCTGTTTGAGCCCAATCCACTATTCCAGCTGTGTATTTAATGACTGGAATAGCCCAGGAGTCAATTGCCTTGATGGCATTTCCTCCACTGAGTTTAGATTTTAAGATCTTCTTCCTTCTCGTACTGTATTCACTTCTGATCTTCTTTTTGACTCCAGTATGCTTGTTGTTGTCAGTTTGAAAGATCCTCAGGTATTTGAAGTGATTATCTTCATCCAAACTCTTGATATTATTTCCACAGGGCATCTTGATTCCTTCAGTTTTCACTATTTCCCCCTGTTGATGGTGAGGGTGGCATAGTTGTCTAATCTGATTTCCATTGGAATAATTTGGCAGTATATATGATGATGAGCAGCAATTCTATTTCAGATGGTGTTTTTCCACACAGCTTCAGATCATCCATGTAAACGAGGTAGCATAGCCTGGCAGATATTTTTGATGTTTGTAGCCTGACTTATTCAGTATCGTTGATGGAAAAAAAATCAGTGCAATGATAAGCAGTAGTGATGAGAGTAAGTATCCTTGAAAGATTCCTCTTTCTATTTCTTATTTCCAGAAACTTGATTATCCAGTCATGTGGCAGGGAGTCAAACGCCTCCTTGTAATCAAGATACATTCAAGTTAGTCTTCTTTCTCTTGCAATTTTCCAAAATCATTTTATCAATTAGGAGCTGATCTTTTGCTCTTCTGCTGTTTGGGTGGTTTCCTTTCTGCTCGGGTAATACCAGCTTTTTTCTAACTAGACTAGCGCTGTCAAACTCACAGCCTGCGGGCTGGATGCATCACGCACCAGCCATGCCCATGCATGATTTGGCGAAGGAGGAAAACCTGTGATACGTCATGTGATGATGCCATGACGATGCGAATTTCACACCCCTGAGCTAAATGCTGTTGGACTACATCAGTTACCACACCGATTAGTAATTTGAAAGTTGTTGGTAAGCAGTTAATTGAACTGTGGTTGCCTGATGCTGCCCCCTTTGTTGGATCTTTCATTATCAGATGTTAATCAATCTTCAATTTCATCTTCTTGAAGCTGGTTGTTAAACTGCTTGGCAACAAGTGGGAATAAGACCAATCAAGATGTTTCAACCCAAAAAATATATAGTTCATTCTTTATGCACTGCTGAGCAATTTTTGATCTTCTTTGCTTCTCTTTACCATTTACAATGTCTTTCATTTCAGTTCTTTTCTTCTCCACCTCCTTTATCCAAGCTGCATTCTTGTTGTATTTCTTTGGGTTGTCCCATATCTGTGCCCAGAACTGCACCGTTTTTTCTTTGTCAGATGCTGATTGGTTTGCTGCAGTCTCTCCATTGATGAATTGGTAGAAATATTTCTGATTCAACTGAAATTAGAGATTCTGCTTGAGCTTCATATCTGCTTATCTCCTGTGTTTCCTTACTTTTACATGTTTCTAGGTGATATTTCTTGATCAGGGTTTTTTCTTTTTCTTTTGGGTCTTCTGGTTCTTTACCTTTCTTTCATCTGTACTTGCTTGCTTGTATCTGATCGTAGCATACTGATCTTATTTTCCACCCTGACCTTTCATTTTGGTGGTGCACTTGTCTTTTTCTTGTTTGTTCATTTTGCAGCCCAAATTGTCAGTTATAAATGCAGCTGTATTATATATTAGTTGGTTTGGTTCTTGTAGTGAGTAGTTGCTCATGTTTGATATTACAGTATTGGCATATTTAAAATTTGTGCTAGCTGCTTCTTTATAATGAATTTCAATGTGGGCAACCTTATTCGGTTGTATGTGTGCTATTCAAGACACTCAATTATTCTTTGTTCCAGTTCCTCTTGCCTTTTAGTTAGAGGACTTTGGAAGATGAGAGAGTACCTGGTATGGGAGTGAAAATAATTCAATAACTATGTTGGCCCCTTCTATTGCCAACTTTACCTGGTTTCCCTCTACCATTTAGCTACTTCTGGCAAGCCTTTGATTTCTTTGCCCTGGATAGACCTTTGTAGTTCTTCCAATTCTACTTCTGTTAGTATTTTCATTTGGATTATAAATAGACTTTGATCCACTAGCTTTTCTTTTGTTTTTTGTGATTCCTTCTCATTTCTTGGGCAATGATTGAGCTGCTATAAGTTTCTGTAAATTGTGTCTCACCATATTTTTTATGGAAAAGACCATCTTTGTCTGGACTTCTGAGACTATGGTTGAACTAGCTCTCAATTCTCCTTGGAGCACACAAGCCCCACAACCACGTCAAGGTAATGCCTCAGTGGACATTATTATTATTATTATTTGTTTATTGGATTGTCAGCCAGATTGTATTATTATGGTTAGTTAGTTATTCTAAGGTGATGGGGATAACTTCTTTTGAGATTCTCCATTCCATTTCTCTCTGGTTTTCCATTCCCTGCTCCTTATTTGTTGGCCATTAAACCCACTCGGAAGGACTTCCCATTGGGATATAAGACAGGATCTGGATATTAAAGGTAGGTCTTGAGATATCCCAAACCATATTTTAGCTATGTACCTTTTCTTTTAAAATGGCAATTATTGTTATAGATCCCCATTCCTAATTTCGTTTTACCTTATCTCCGATGACGGGATAGTTGCTTTGCCTTGAAATACTCTTAAAGGAATAAGTAGCAGGTCTTTTCTCTGCCAGTTCCACAAATGAAGGAGGATTGTACATGAAATTGTTTGAGAAGGTCAAATCAGGTAGTTGCTGATAGATGGACACTCTCTTTCTCCCTTCTCCTTTAAAATTATAGGTCGGTTTCACTGGGTTCAACTGAGCTTCTTCGAGAAAATCTCGCACAGGATAAGACCCTGGGATTGGGGTTTCCTAGTAAAAAGAGACAAAGCATGAATAACATGTTTTGCATATCTGACAATAGAAATATGGATTTTGGCAGTGTCTTTAAGCAGATCATTCTGTATCATTATTATTTTTGCTAACGTTGATCAGCAAATTTAAGATGCATGAATTTTAACTCCCAAAATTCCTCAGCTCATCTTGCTGAGATTGTGAAACACTGGGCTGGACTGACCATTCTTGGTACCCCAGGGAAATTAACATCTCACAATGTAGGTCTGTGATGGCAAACCTATGGCATGTGTGCCAGAGGGGGCACACAGAGCCTTCTCTGTGGGCACGCATGCCATTGCCAGCTGCTCTTCTAGTTTCCGGAGCATATGGTCTTCACGAGCACTGGAGCACTGGAAAATGGCCTGAAAATTATCCAAAAAATGGCCAAAACCCAGGTTGTTTTTCAGGCCATTTTTTCAGGCTGAAACATAGCCTGAAAACAGCCCACAATGGCACAGAAAACAGAAGGCAGCCTGAAAACAGCCAAAAAACTGGCCAAAAACAGCCCAAAATGGCCCAAAGAATGGACGAAAAACAGCCAAAAAACAGGCATGCATGCACCGGCCAGCTGGTTTTTGGGTCTTCAGCATGTGCGTGCCAGAAACCCCAAGTCCAGCTGGCCAGCATGCACATTCACCTCAACCCAGCTGGTCTTTGGGTTTCTGGCGCTCTGGCACATGCACATGCATGCATATGCATTCTGGTTTGGCCACTCCGTGCCAAGAGGTTCACCATCACTAGTGTAGGTAATGGTCCTCTTGCAAGAAATAATAGCAAATCTTTTAAAGGACAGTTTAGTTGGGGACATATTTCACTTACGGGCTAATAATTCATTTGGATAACTCACCACTTCTTATTCCATTCAATTTCCTTTAATAATTCAAGGACAACACAGAAATCCAGTGTCTAAATGTTAATGTTAAATATTCAGGCATCCTACAGTATCTGTGGCTCAATTCAAATATATGGCTTGGAAGACGAGGAAAATATTTTTATTCAGTTATTTTCAGAAAGATCAGATCAATCATCTCCCAGGTCAACAAGGAATCAGAAATAACAGAACAGAGGCTAATAGATCAATGTTGATTTATAATGTGAAATAAAGGATTCGCAGAAGTAAAATTGGAGGAACAGCAAAGGTCTATCCAGGGCAAAAAAATCAAAAGCTTGCAGGAAGTAGGTCAGGCCTTAGAGGGGAATCCAGGGAAGCTTATTCTAACATTAATTCTTTTTTATTGCTGGGCCACAGGCTGTAAACTGAACAACCCCTTGTCAATATAGACATGTCAATGAAAAATGTTCTGCAAAGGGTGGGATGGAGAGAGGCCCTTTATTTTCAATGATTCATAGGAGTATCTAGATAATTGGAGGAGCCATACTAATTCATCTCAAGCAGAGGTGGTATTCAGCAGGTTCTGACAAGTTCTGGAGTACCTACCGGCAGTGGAAATTTTGAGTAGTTTGGAGAACCGGTAAATACCACCTCTGACTGGTCCCGCTCCCATTTATTCTCTGCCTCCCGAGTCCCAGCTGATTGGGAGGGAATGTGGATTTTGCAGTATCCTTCCCCTGCCACACCCACCAAGCCATCCCTACCAAGCCATGCCCACAGAACCAGTAGTAAAAAAATTTGAATCCCACCACTGATCTCAAGGACTAATTACTCTAACATTCTGTGCTCATAGAACTAGATACCTCTTGGAATATGACTGCAATAGCATTTATGAATATAATAGCATTTTCAATAGGCTAAGAATAATTCTCTATTGGCTTGTCTTAATCTTATGCCTTCCATATATATTAGGCTACAATTATCAAAATTCCAAGCTAACATGACCAGTTTTGAAAATTGTAGGATGTCAGGTTGGGGAAGGCTGTTTTAAACTATCACATGATATCCCTAAATTCTACTTTATTCAAGAATGGAAATGGAAAACTATTAAATAGCTTCACTTGTCTTAATTGTACTAGTTCCCAAATTGGAATATAATTCAATAACATGCAATATTTTGGTAGCTATCCAAATTTGATAAATATTTTTTATGCTTGTAAATTAAAAACATAAGAATAAATTGATATTATATTATTTACCTTTAGTGAGTCTCTCCACCATGTATCTCTTCTGTAATATGGTATTCTTTCATGTTCTACTACCTAGAAAAAAAATCAGGATTGTTAAAGAACAACTTTAAGTGTAAGTAAACATATTAATATATTTTTCAGGAGGAAATTAAAATGGTTTTATATTTAGAATAGCAGTAGGTTTAGCACCTAACCAAACAGAGCTGATTACTAAAGCAAGGTGACAATCTGATCAGAACTCAAATGGAAGTCAACCAGGAAGTGAAGGCCTTTAGGGCTAGATTAAGAACTTGAAAAACAGCCTGAAGAAGAAATTGGCAAAATGCTTCCATGCTGCTGCCAAGAAAACTTTAAGGATGTCTCCAGGAAGTCACTAGGAGTCTCACTTATGAAATGTTTAGTTTTACTATACATTTAAAATGTTTCACCTTACAAGAGAAAATATAATAAGAGCTAGAATTGCAATAAGATAGATGTAGAACATTTACTGGAGAATGTTTGCTTGCTTTACTGGCCAAGGCGCTGTCAACCATGCTCTCCCTCAGGGTTTTTTTAGAGGATAATTGCATCAAATCAGCAATAGTTGTCTATGACATCACAATCCACATGCTAAGGATTTGAGTATTCTTACTTGGAAGAAAATACAAGCATCTGGGAACAAAACGTAGCCTCAGATAAAGAATTGAGACAAGATTTTAAGAATGGGTTTCTGCTTTCAAGTTGAGAAATGTGTATTTGTGTAAGGACCTGCCTCAGCTATCTTCTCAGGAAAGTATGACTCTTGAAACAATTGGTATTTCAAAAGGAACTTTTACTCAGGTGGAGTCAGGCAGAGTCTGAAGATTCCTGCGTGAAGCGTTGTTAATTTCCCCTGATCAACCCCTACCCAGTGCCCCATGTCCACCAGTGGCCAATACAATGCCACAAAGGTGTTATGAGAACTCCGAGGCGGGACGGTGATGACGAACCTTTTTCTTATGGTGTGCCAAAATTATGTGTGTGTGTGGTATCACGCACCCGCATGTGCCCACATCAATTGAATCCTCCCCGCCCACCTGCGCATGCACACACAAACCCCCATGCATGCATGCATGACCCCTCCCCAGGCTTCGGATGCTTTCCTGATGCCTGGGGAGGGCGAAAACAGCCTCCCCCCACCCCCAGAAGCTGGAAACGGATCATTTTCGAACTTCCAGTTGGCCCATTGGGGCTGATTTGTGCCCTTCCCAGCCTCTGGAGGCTTTCCTGAAGTCTGTGGAGGTAAAAAATGGCCTCCCCGCAACCCTCTGGAAGGGCGAAAAATCAGCTGGCCAGCACATGAGAACTGATGGCTGGCGTGCCAGCAAATATGGCTCTGGGTGGCATGCGTGCCATAAGTTCGCCATCACGGTAGTAGGTCATTTTTGGGACACCATGACCTTGGGTAACAGGCTAGAACCAGCTGGGAATCCATCCTGATGGCTCAGCCCCGCTCCCTAATTCCCATGTGGTTACAGCAAAAGAGAAAGCATTCAAAGTATTCAGCCCCAAGAAGCATCCCCCCCACTTCGGAAATTCGGCGTTCAGGCAGGGGCCTGACCACTTCTAAACTCCCTAAAAGGAGTTTATGTCAGGTTTTTTTCCCCATAAACCTGTGAAAATGTCAATCAGAAGCAACAGAGGGATATTAAAAAAATCTGTTCATTAGGACAAGGAAATTATCTCTCCCTCAATGATCTTCTAAAATGAGACAAATTGAATATATTTAAACCCCGTTCTACCTAGTCCTAAGGTATCCACTCCTGTTTTGTTCTTTTAGCAAGTTGGTTGGCTTGCAAGTTCTCTTTTCACATAACTTGGTATTAAGATATGTAGATAAATAGACACTGATGCCACAGCATACTTAGTCCAAATAGAGATTAGCCCATTCCCACATTCATACCTTTCTGGCAGCATGTTGACACATTAAGGAGATCAGAATAACCAATTGGAAAACACGAAGGTCTCACTTTTTCTCCAAAAGGTGTCTGTTATTCCAAAATCCTTCTTCAAATGATTATTGAGGTTTTATGACATCTCTAACCATTTCCCATTTCCCAAAAACAGGACAATGAGTGAATCTTGAGCTAGGGCTGTAAAAAATCAGATGTCCATGGAATGGCAGCAAAGAAGGGGTTTTGTGGGTGTGTATCTCTGCCACCACCTTGTGATTGTTGGAGCATTTACCAAGCTCAGTCAACACTGACTTTAGGAACTGCAGCAAATAGATATTTTAGAGGCATGTTATGAACTGACAATGGTTTTGGTAATAGGGAGCCTTGCTTTCTCAAGCCCTATTTACCCCATGGAGGGAAATACAATGCAGACAGGTGAAAGATTTGGATGAATCTTATTGGGTCTGATAACAAACTTTAAAAAAATAATGACAATGGGAGATTTCACTCATTTCACTTTGCCAAAAGTCAGAGATTCCCAAAATGTTATCCTCTGTTGGCCATCTCATTTGTTAGAAGCTCAAAGAAGGAACAAGGGGAGTCTGCTACACCACCCATAAATTTTACCAACAAGGAATTATCTGAAGAAATGAAGGTGACCAGAAATGAGAGAAAGTGTTCTTGTTATCCTTGAACTTCTGCTATCAAAGATAGGGAAAATACTTGCATACTAGATTTCAGGAAAGTGGTTTTTGGTGAAGTCATCCAATGGCTTGACATTCTGAAGGGGAAAACTTTCTGTAAAGGGTGAGAAATTCTGAAAAATGGGCTATTGAAGCTGTAATTGCAAACAGTGGAAATTAAAATGGGAGAGATCTAAGGACACCAGCGTAGATAAACACAGGGTTTGCAAAATGCTGAAAAGAAAAAATAGAAAATAGCAGGGATGTATAACCAAAGAAGGAAACAAGAAGTTGGCAGAAACTAAAGCACAGAATGAGTTGAGCCTTAACATACCATTACATAATCATGCAAATACCCCAATTATATGCTTGTGTCAGAACATTTGACACATGTATGTAAATTCCAGCATTCCAGTGATTATGTAATTATACACGGCATTATTCCCTTTGCCCAACCCTTCAGATGTAATAGAATGTGAGAATGACCTTGGATGAACAGGGTGAACATCAACTCCATATCGTAATTGTCTCATTTGGTTCTGCCTTGGAACAGCATTTCAGTGTTTTATTTGGAATAAATAGTATTTCCAGTTCTTGGCACTGCAGTTCTCAACAGTGGGTGGGCAAAAAAACCTGGCATTTAGAGGAGAATACCAAGGTAGTAAGGGAACCAAGTCCTATGAAGAAAAGAGAGAAGAACTAGAAATATTGGCCTGAAAAAAAGACTGAGAAGAAATGCAATGGCAGTCTTCAGGTGTCCAGATGTCTGTGAGAAGGAGACAAGGCAGAATCAGACAGGACTAGAACAAGTGAGCTGAAACAACAGGAGAGGGGATGTTATGTTAAATATTAGAGTAACTTTCCTGGTGGTAATAGTTGTCAATCAATGGAATAGTTTCGCAACTACAAATAGGCCATTTGTCCACAATGCTTTAGCAGGTGGTCCTGCACTGAGCAGGGAATTTCATTGGATGATTTTTAAGTTCTTTCCAATTCTATGGGTAGACAATACTGGTGCCTGTGCTAGGTATTCCCAAGATATTACTATATGGAGTTAGCTTAACCCTATTTGTGGCTGGATGTGCCAGAGTTACATTTCATTACTGGGGAGAGGGGAAGTTAAATGATTGGGAGTTTTTCACCTATTTTGGTACTTCCCCGGTTAATTCAGTTAAGTGAGTTCATAGTCAGAGTCACACATCAGTTGTACACACACATAGAATTATGTATTCTAGGTTAAAAAAAATTATAACATACATTTGAATGATCCCTTCTATTATTGCTTTTTATATTCGCTTCCATCTTAGTCTTTCATTTATGTGGATAGTTTACTAGCTGATGTTATTAATCCCCCTTTCTAAATCCAAAGACTGATGAAATGGATCAAAGGGAGAGTGACCCCACAAATTTTTAATGAATTAAGGGCTCTGCATTTTTAGTTATCATGCTACATATTACCAAATAAAAAACATTGGCATGCCAAAAGATGGTTTCAGTATTTTCCACTCCTGATCCTCTGTGTAAACCTTTAAGGTTATGTTACATTGAAACTAACTTTGTTTTTTAAGAACACCTTTGGAATTGTCAGGACCAGACATGATATTAAGAAGCAACAGCCCTGAAGGTTGTACTAAAGTTTAGATAAATGGCAAATTGTGATTTATTTGGAGTAAAATCTATTTTTTGTTTAAAAGCAAATGGGGCCAGGATTGCTGGAGGCATAGTATTACTGAACTTTTGAAATCACTGATTCACCATAAATTTGTTTGAATCGTACCATGTATATTGAAACAATTAAGAATATTTCTTAATAAGTATTGAAGATTCATTAATGAAAGATACAGAGAAGACATTTTTGTATGCAATTTGTGTTGCATACAAAATGGCTGCTGACGAGCTTTGGGAGTTGGAAGTCCACAAGTCTTAAAGTTGCCAGGTTTAAAGTCTTAAAGTTGCCAAGCATAGTTGGCTGGAGAATTCTAGGAGTTGAAGAACACAAGTCTTAAAGTTGCCAAGTTTGAAGACCTCTGTTCTAATAGAACCAAAGTCCCTGGTGTTTATCATAAAACTGCTGGTGTTTGTTGATTTCCTGCCCCTTTTGCTTCATCCTACAATTTTGAAAAACCTCTTTAAAAACAAAAAGGTCATGTAAAAAGATGTGCATTGTTGCTCAGAAAACAGTAAAGATGAGCAGGGTAGTAGGGAAAGGAGCAAGTAATACTCTGTGAATTGATGCTTCCCAAATGGTTGCATTTTCTATGAGTAGGCATTCTGCTTAGGTGCCCATTTGTTCTTACAATTATATTTCAACAAATATCCTTAGCTTTTTTCACAGATAAAGAATCATCTCTGTTCCTGACATGGTTCCAAAGGCATTCTTACAAATTAAAAATACTAGCATCAACTAATGTTTAAATTTACCTTCCTGTCCATTAAAAAAGTTGAGGATAGGGGCAGAAAGTACTGCACCCAGTCTTTTGGCTTACCTGTGCTTTGTACTTAGCAATAGAATAACTATTTTTTGAGACATAAAACAAATGTAGAAGAAACCATGTGCCAGAAAATTTTAGATAAGTTTCCTTTGGAACACAGCCCAAGTGAAAACAAAGTGCATCACTCACAATCAGTCTTTCCAGAGACCCTGCACCTGTTGGTTCACTCTTTCGACTTTTGAAGCGGCAACCAATCATTTTTACTTCTTGGTCTTAAGTGTATTGCAGTCTACAAGCAGGTTTTTGTCATGTTCAGCTCCCAACATGTGGCATGACTAACAAAATTGATGTGCTGGTCAAACTTTTGAAGAAAGGGGTACACAAATGCCCTTGACTCCTTTTTAAGCTATTAGCAATATCACAATCACAACTGTGATGCAATGTATTAACTCCCAATCAGTGGGGGCAGCTTTAATGAATAACCCATATCAGTTTATCTTCATTACACAACTACGCATCAATACAGAATTTGCTTGGCTCTCACCCGCCTGACTTTCCTCAAGAGCTTGAGGTACCAATGGAGGAATATCATGCTGATCAACTAATAGAAGTCGCCACCTCTACCCCCCCTCCCGTATATTCTGCTTCCTTCCTCCCCATCTTTAGTTTTAACTTGCATTTTATTGTAATTTAATGCGATTTTATACTACACACATACACACAAACTTTCAATGTTGTAAACCACCCAGTCACCTTGTGGGGAGATGGTCAGCAAATGTAATAATTACGTGTATACATTTCTCATTTAATTACACCAATTCCAATATTAGACATTGAGATGTACAGTACTGTGCAAAAGTGTTAAGCCGTTGTATAAAATGCTGTAAATTAAGAGTGCTTTCAGAAATAGAAATGTAGCTTTGATAAATAGTTTCATCAATTAACAAAATGGAAAATAAATGAACAGAAATCCAAATCAAATCAAAATTTGGTGTGACCAGCCTTTACCTTCGAAACAGCATCAATTCTTCTAGATACATTTGCAGTTTTTGAAGAAACTCAGCAAGGTTCCCTCAAACATCTTGGAGAACCGCACATCTTCTATGGACGTAGGCTGCCTCAAATCCTTCGGCCTCTTCATGTAATCCCAGACTCAATGGTATTGAGATCAGATCTCTACGGGAGTCAAACTATCACTTCCAGAACTTGTTCTTTATACTGTTCTTAAGGACATTGAATCTATGTCATCCTGCTGCAGAATAAATTTGATGCCAATCACATGCCTCCCTAATGGTATGACATGATGGATAAGTAATTGTATTTCTCAGCATTGATACCACCATTGATCCTGTCTAAATATTCACCATTTGCAGAAATGCAGCCCCAAATTTACAAGGAACCTCCACCATGCTCTTCATTGTTGCCTGCGGACTCATTATTGTACCGCTCTCCAGCTTTTCAGTACACTGCTTCCTGTTAGTCACATCTTTCAAATTTTGATTCTAGTCAAAAGCATCTGCTGCCATTTTTATGCACCCCGGTTGAGTCATTTAGTCTCATTTGTAGGTATGGCTTTTTGGCCACAATTCCTCTTCTGGCCAGACTTCTCTGGATAGTAGATGGGTGTACCTGGATCCCACTCATTTCTGCAGTTCTCTGCCAATGACACTGCTGGAAAAGGTAAGTAAGCCTGGTGTATCTTTCATTTGCTGCATTGTTTTCTTGGCTGACCACTGTGTTTACGGTCCTCAATGTCAGCTGATTCTTTGTGCTTTGTGCTTCTGCAAAAAACCTTGCACAGCACATTCTGAATCCCCTGTCTGCTTTACAATCTGCCTGACAATTACTTTGTTGATGCAATATAACTACCATGTGCCTTGTTTCTGTGCTCAGTTTTGCCATGGTTTATGTGACTTGTGATACGAAATTGTCTTCCACAACCTCAGCAGCACAATTTGACTGTTCCTCACCCAGTTTTAAGCCTCCTGCACTGCCATTTGTTTTAGTTAATGACTGTGTTTTAACCCACATATGGAATTGATTATCATTAACACCTGCTTGGTATAATTGGTTAATCTGCTAAACCTCCAAAATCCCTGATTTTGGGATGTGTACAAGTGTAAGAATTGAAGCTGGTTTGAACCAAAAGGTAAAATATTGATTTAATTTTTATTTTTCTTCTATTTGCTCACTTTGCATTTTGTATATTGATCAAAATAAAATTATTAAAAAATATTTTTGAAAGCATTATTTACAGCATTTTTGTACAACTGTCGAAAACGTTTGCACTGTACTGTTGATATTATCTGTATTCACTGTACAGATTTCTAGATTTGAAAGGGGAAAAGGTGATTCAGGGGCACTATACTTTCCTGAAATTCCTTAAAGAAACTTATCTTTGATGCATTTAAGGAAATGACAACATGCTCATGCACACTTCAAATTACCTTTCACCTTCAAATCTCATTCCTGCACAGCCCATGTCTCCCATGTTTGTTTTGAAACCACTGCCATTCCTTGCTATATGCCATGCTAGATAGAGCTTAACCAAGTTCAAGCCTAAAAGGTAAAAGTTGCTACTTTTGCTATGCCTAAACACAGCCTTCATTTAGAGTCTAAAAGGTACAAGGATTAATTTCAGAAGTAGACACATTAAAAAACAATGTATAAGCATTCAAAAAAGATTTAGACAATATGAGTTAATTATTTTTTATTGGAAAACAAATATACAACTTGGAATGGATTTGAGGCAAGTTGTGCCATAAGCGGATTCTTTTTAAAATAAGTGGCTGAACAAAAGTTTTTAAAAGCATAGTAACTATAGAAGAAAATGTCTTCTGGTACATGACCAGGAGTACAAAAAATAGTGTACGAGTACCTGGATAATACACCCGTTTTGCAATAGTGCAAACTTTTTAAAGTTCCATATTGTTGACTGTCCATAGTCCACAGAGTTAAGACTACATTTCAACAACATGCTAAATTTCCTAAAATAACTAATTTCAACAGGCATAACCTAGATGATCCCTCATTTAACCAACACCATCTAACTTTAGAAGTGTGGAAGGGCTTAAATATCCAGAGTAAGCCACATGCAAACATTTGTTACTTTGATCATTTTCCCAAAATATCAGGATGACAGATAAAGGGGAAAACATGGAGGAATGAGTTTGTTACTATACATGCATCTCTCTCAACAGAAGGGGAAAACCTTTTACAGATAAGTTACAAACAGAGAAAAAGGCAAATAAACAATTTGTACAAGAAATTTAACACATTCTGTGCAGTGTCTTCACTTTGCTGTCATCATTTGTACAAACTCTGTAAAAGAAAAAAAGATGATGTCATTCAAGTATCTGTGTAAATAGTAAAACAAAACAAAACAAAAACCAAAAAAAAAAACAAAACAGGCAATCTGCCATTTTAGCCAATAAATTTATGCCATTTAGCTACCATCTTGTTTTCTGTAAATTTGTGCAGTGCTTCTCACCATTTATGGATTTCAAGAGTAGGTTCACTAAGCTATTATTCCTAAATAATTTTTAATCATGTTTCATTCATTTAATTAGTAGTAATTCTTTCTAATACACAAAGAATTCATACAAAAAGCAACATCAGTTGTTCACCAATATTGTGATCAGCTGTTTCTTAAGGTACCTAACTAAAATACTGAGCCTTGTTATCTCCAAAATTTTGGTTACTCAATGCTTTATCTTTTAAGGGTCACATTAAAACACATTTTCCAGATACAATTGTCAAGGTTTCTATTTAAGTAATTTAAAAAACTGCAACATTACAAATGTTTTAATTTAAATATCACAAAGTATTATTAGATAGACCACCTTCATGTTGTGCTCTAGTTTTTACAGATCCATAACCAATTTATCAAAAACTGCTACATTTTTTCTTAAGCAAAGGCCTAAATACAGTTTAGCCCCTCAGTATAAAACCTATAATTTACCTCAAACGTCTTTGTTCAAGCATAATTGAAAGCAGGGAAAGAAACCAACCTCTTTAATAGTGCTAAATAACTGGCTGTCAGAATCCTTGCTGATATACTGCAAGCCCTACTGGCATATCTTCTGTCTCACATCAAATAAAAACTAATACTTTTGATCAGATCTACGTTTTAATGTTATTTCTGGCCAGATAAACATGCACTTCAATATTTATAACATAAAGTATTTTTGAAAGATTATAGCAAGTAATTAAGAACCAAATAGTACTTTTCTATTTTTAGTTCCAGTTAAAACTTTACATTGTCACTTTGCAGATATATTTAACACTAAGACATGATTTACTCCAACTATTATTGTTGCAGAGAATCCGTGTTTCTAAAGAGAAAATAAAATGATGCCAATCTTCTGATATCACATTGGGGGCATGGGAATACTAACATCTTTATTTGATTAGCCAGATGCTAGAAACAGACTATTTATCTGATTGCCAATTAATTTATTGCCACTTTGAAATTATGTATTATGAGAAAAAGTTAGATTAGTTGGATTCTAACAGTGCGATTCCTTTGCATTATCTCTCCATTTTTAATGCAAGCTCTCAAAAGGAGAAACTGCACATTGCAAATACTTTTACTGGGTTTTTCAGACTGCCAAATGCAAAAAAAAAAAAAAAAGCAGCACATCCTCTAGCCATCAGAAAAGAAAGCTTTTTTTACTGCTTTTAAGCAGAAGCCATTTTATCACTTCTTTGGCCTTAATTGTGCAGGTGTGTTGAGGCCAGTGGGTTTGATTGTTTGCTAACAGATTCAAGACAACTTATGTTACTAAAAACAATGTATAATTTTTACCTTCATAGTTTACTTGACCATCACCATCGATATCTGCTTCTCTAATCATCTCATCAACTTCTTCATCTGTTAGCTTCTCTCCGAGATTTGTCATCACATGGCGAAGTTCTGCAGCACTAATATAACCGTTACCATCCTGGAAAACATTTGATAGTCACTTTAATTATATTACATTGTTTTAAACTCATATTTTAACAATTACTTAATCAGAAATAACTTGCTTCTACTGCAAAGAAAAGTTGAGGAAGTTAAGACAATTATACAGTTATACAGTTAATTATTGTTCCATTCTTTTTGAACTCATATATGCATACCTGGGAAAGCTCTGTTTTTAGACTGTATTACAGACCAAACTATTTACTGACATTATTTGACATTAGTTACATACTTTAACTGGGTTGGCAGGAATGAAAAAAGTGCACTATTATTGGTAGCACCAACTCTTCTAAAATTTTATAGAACAGATTGTCTGCAAGTTAAGAAAGCTTGCATTAAAAGTGAAATGTAATTCCCTGAAAACAATATGTCATTGCTCACTGGCATTAGTACAGAATTTGTTCTTATCAAAGTGAAAATTTCCCTTGGTTTAAGGCACACAGTACCTTGAAAACTTATCAAAATATCTGGAATACCTTATCAAATACACGGAATGCTTCTCTAATTTCTTCCTCACTGTCTGTGTCCTTCATTTTTCTTGCCATCATTGTCAAAAATTCTGGGAAGTCAATTGTGCCATTACCTGGAAAATAATATATATATTAATAAAATTCCTTTCAATTATATCCAGGTGTTAATGGTGATTAAATTTTAACTACTGAATTGTTTTAAATAAAATTTACCATCAGCATCTACTTCATTGATCATGTCCTGTAATTCTGCTTCTGTGGGATTCTGACCAAGTGACCTCATCACTGTCCCCAATTCTTTTGTTGTTATTGTGCCATCTCCATCTTTGTCAAATAGTGAAAAGGCTTCCTTGAATTCTGTAACACAAAAGAGGAAACCATATACATATATGCTTTCAATAGGATATTGCGTGCCTGATATTTTCAAATTTTATGTAATTAATTTCCATAACAAAACTTTGAGATGAGTCAACTAACCAACTTTTTTAAATTAGTGAACCTTGGCTAAACTTGATAACATAAACAGGACTAACCCAGGTTAGTATGCAAACAAAAACCACCACACAACATCAAATTGAAATTAAATACAACAAAATAATAAAGAAGACATTATTTTTGTACTCTTGCCAAGAAAGCTATATGGCTAAGACCACGAAACCATTATTAAGATGAATGTGACTAAGAATTACATTATAATTTTTCCCCACCTTTTCTCCAAGTTTCAGGAAAAGAAAAGGGATTTAAAAAAACCATGCACCAGTTCCAAAGGAAGAGACTTTTCTTTTGGAAATGTGAAGCCCCTTTATTACCATCAGATAAAAAATCCTTCTATCATATGATGCTCAGAAAGCTACTTCCACAATGGAGATTAGTATATCACTTCTCTTTCTTTTGAAGTTCCCAGATACTGTTTATACTATTATTTAACCTCTCATGTTCCCTACCTTTGGACCTTCTTGTTTTGGGGCTCTGAAAAAAAAATCTGATGCCAAAATAGCATCTATTGTAGAGTCACCTATGTGTGAGCTAAGCAGGTATATAAACTTGTTTAATATTATTTAATAACTAAATCTTCTAAATCTCATAGCACTCACTACAAAAAAGTTAAACCTTTTTTTAAAGAAAATGGTAGTACTTACATCAGTGATTCTCAAAGTTAGCATATTTTAAGTATCTGGGCCAACTCCCAAAAATCGCCCATCAGCATGGCTGGCGGGAGAATTTTGAATGCTGAAGTCCAGAAAACTTTAAAAGTTGCCAAAGCTGAGGAACACTGATTTATTTTAATAAAGTTTCAGCTTACTTCAAAGAAATTTTCATCATGGAAAATGGAAGCAACAAAATAAGATATTCTACAATTATTTACGGTCTTTTAGTCATTGAATTCTTGAATCAATTCAAACTTCAACCACCAGCTTTACAAGATTTTGTTTTCTCCATCCCGGCTATTCCTTTTAAGGCAAGTTTTTAAATTCTGACTTAGGAAATCTCTTTTGAATAACCACATTTTTTCCCATGCAAAGTATTGTGATTACTGTTCAAGTCTTTTACAACATTTCTATAGCTTAGTAATTGGACGAACATGTTTTACTATTAATCCAATTAATATACCTCTTATTGGATCAATTACACTTAAGCCTTATTTAGCTTTAGAACGTATTATAATACCTAGCCAAAATAAGTAAAGTGAACTATTGCCTAATTGGTTTTAAGTTATCACTAATACCAGTAGGAAAACAATTTGCTTGCTATACTATGTTATCAGGGAAAAACAATATATAACCAAAATTGATTTTTGTAGTTAAATTTACCTTTATATAGGATCATCTTGTCCTGAATGTGAAATTTACTTCCTTGATTATCACTGGTCCACACATTCCCATTATTTTTATATTTCCAAACACTAGTTAATTTATCATGGCATGGAGGCTTAAACTCTTTGTATTTGATGTTTGAAGTATTATAATTCTCTCTCCAGAACATAAAATGTCTCCATTTTTAATAGGAATCATATAAAACTATTATCACTTATGCAGGGATAGCCCGTTTCAATATTTAAAACTACAGAATGTACCATTTGATTAAACCAAGGACAGAAGCTATAGGACCAGCATGTCAAACTCAAGATCCAGGGACTTGATCCAGCCCGCAAAGTGCTTAGAGCTGGCCCGTGAGGCCGCCCTGGAAACATTGAAGGACTGGCCCCCAGTACCTCTGCCAGCGAAAATGGCGCTTGGGAGAGCCGCAGATGGCCCTCCCAAATCCGTTTTCACTGGCAGAGGTTGCAGGAGGCAAAAACAGAGCTCAGGAGCCCATTTTCACTGGCAGAGCGCTTGGGCCACCCCTGACACGAGTGACATTGAGCTGGCCATGCCCACACTGAAAAAAATGACTTATGATGCTTTTTTACAATCAGTACAACCTTTGCAGCATCCCTATGGTCACGTGATCAAAACTTGGGTATTTGGTAATTGACAAGTATTTATGACCCATGAAGTGTCAAAGGATTATCTGATCACCTATTGCAACGTTCTGACAAAGAAAGTCAATGGGGATGCCGGATTCACTTAACAACCATATTACTAACAACTGCAGTAATTAATTTAACATCTGTGGCAAGAAAGTTCATAAAAATGGGGTAAAACTCACTTAACTGTCTTGCTTAGTAATGGAAATTTTGGCTCAACTGTGGTTGTTAAGTCAAGAACTTGCCTAATATCCCTGTAAAGTGAACACAGTGGGAATGTGAAACGTGCTCTAGAGGTTCAAAAAGAAACATAAGGACCTCTAGATATACGCAATCAACAGATGGGAAAGTTTGTTAGTGTTTTATCTAGTAGTAGCTCAGTCTGGATAGCACAAAGCCCAGGAAAAAGAGATTCAAAACTTTCAAAGAGACTTTCTTTGGAAGAATTCACTAATAAAAAAGGACTGGGTTACTAAGACTTTATACTTTTATCTTCTTAATTGTTGCTTTAAAACATATTACATTTACCTAATGGTTGCTTCTTCAATTATGTCATACAGTATATAGCTTGATAAGAAACTGGTTAACCATCAAGAAATAGGGTCAATACATATGGAATGATTGCACATAGAATACAAAACTGAAAGTAGTTTTGAAAGTATTCGTATGAAATGAATAAATAAGATTCAAATTGCAAAACAAATATATGAAGAGTAAAGGTGTTGAGAGGAAAGGATGGTTAGAGATGTGTCCTCTAAAAGAGGAGAAAAATTTAAAGTTAAAGTAGAAAGCTAGCTATCAGCATAGGAGACCAAAAATGGAAAAGCAGAAACATAACCAACAGGAATAGAATAAATTAAATTAGATCTGTGTTTATTTTTTCCCCTATATATCACACCTTTCATTACTTTGGCTTTCTATTCCTTTTTGGCTGAGAATGCTATAATTTCTTATTCCCATTTGGGTATAGATAATAGTTGTTATCAGCAATTACTCCTACTAAGTAAGTAAGTGTGTGTGAGCGCTTGTGTGGCTATCTTCAAATACGTTGGACTGTGCCTCTTTCTTGAGACAAAAAAACAGAGCCTTGCTTAGGGGACTGGAACTTTTACCAGCTAATCTTTCATTATTGCCTATGAATTAAGAAGATATCAGAATAAGACCTTCCAAGATGTACCAACAAAAATTATAGGTTTCTGAAAAGACTAGTAGAAAAGTTATATTGCTATGGGAGAAATTTCTAATACTAGAATTTCTAATTCTAGGTAGGATGTCAAATGTGAATATACTGTAAACCTCAGATCTTGATTAACTTTTTATGCCAAGTTATTTTCCCAGTTCAGAGCTATTCTGGAATAAGAAAGTAGGCACATTTCATCTGGAGAGAGAAACTAGCATAATAGCAGTTTCAATCAGCATCTTCACTTTTTAAATATGCAATTGAGTACAGTTTCAATGAATCTAGGTTAATAGTATACACAATTTTAATAAGTCTATCATTAGATTTGAATTATCTTGGGATATTTGTAATGTTTTAAGATTTAAATTTTTTTAACATATGATAATTTATTGATTTTAATGCCTTAACTCTAGTTATGATTTAGCTATCCATCAAATAAATAAATTACTTTCCATATTGAAGTTAATACATTTCTGTCAGCCTGTCGGAGTATAAGATGCCCCTTTTCCCTAAAAAAAAAAAGGCTAAAAATCTGGGTGCATCTTATACACTGAATACAACATTTTTGCCTCCCAAAACCCCGCCCCTTCTCCAAAATGGCCGTGCATAGCTTGTAGGAGGCTTTCAGAGAGCTCCTGGGGGCTGGGAAAGGCAGAAATGGGGAAAAAATGGCCTTTTTTGCTCAATTTTGCCCCCCCCCCCGCAACACTCTAAGCTTCCTAATGCCCTTTTTTGACAAAAAAACAAGCCCGTTTTTGCAAAAAACTGGCTGTTTTTTGCTCATTTTTTGCCCTCCTACCCCCCCCCCCAGGAACACTCCACAAGCCTCCTAAGGGCTATTCATGCCCTTTTTTTGAAAAATGGGCCTGTTTTCGGGAGGTTTGCAGAGTGCAAAAACTTATTTGCCTCTTCAAAACCTTGATGCGTCTTATACTCTGAAAAATATGGTAGGTAAATCAGATACAAAATACAACTAGACCAACTAAATCTACTAAATTAAGGCTACATTACAAGAATCTTGAAATCTGACACTTTTAACCATTTGATCAATTAAGGCAGAGCCTTCCTAATTTTCTTTCTTTAATGCTAATTCCATTTCAGCTACATTAGAGCACCAAAGTAACTGCTTAATTGTATTTCAATAGATTTTTATCTCTTCAACAAACATTCTAACAGAATATATAATATGCTTTGAAATGACACTATTCTGTTTTATTATTTTAGCAATTCCTTTAAAATGTTAAACTAAGGAACAAATATAAGATGAGGTGTAAATATAGAATTACATATAACTGTGATCCATAAATATATTTCTGGATCAACCTTCTGAGATTTGCAAGCAGGAAGTGGATCTTATTTTTGCTATTCCTCTTCTCTCTAGAGTAGCAAACATCCATATTAAAATTTGCTTAGGGGGAGTACTTTTATGGTCACTGTGAGCAAACTGAGTAAGAATATATAGAAATGGCATTTGCAAATACCACTTTTTTCCTCAAGGAATATAACCCAAATATACACATCCAAACACACTTTTACGTATCTATTTAACTGAAAGTTACAAAGAATATATGCTCCTTCAGAAATTCTGTGTAAGGAGTGCAGGCATATACTAATATAAAGAAGTGATATAATTCATGCAGTTCAAACTTTAGGCATGCAGGTAATGCAATATTCTTATTTCAAGTTTAAGAATTTCCTGTAGTTAAATTATAGCTATCTTTAGAATTATAAACATAGTAGTTGAAGTTGCCAGTTATGAGTAAAAAGAATTCAATTAGCAGACAAAATATTCAAATTCTAGCATTATTCCTTTTTTGAAATCTATTGAAATTGCACATTAACACCATAAGTAATATAAATTTGGCATCTCACCTGCGATCTGCTCTTCTGTCAGTTGATCAGCCTAGAATATGTAAACATAATGATGTTAATATATCTTGGCAAACTAGTTTTATATTTACTACTCTTTTTTTTGCAGAATATACAAAAGGCTCTATATTCAGGCTTATAATTCTGAAAACAAAGCAAACACTCTAAGAGGGAATGAAAAGATAAAGGAACTTTGAGAATACAGAGCCAGAATCAAACTATAAATATACATTTAAATGTAGCTATATTTCTGTATAGCTGTACTGTTCCTTGAAAGGAGGGAATAGGCAATGCGCATCTTGCATAGTGCTCTACATCTTTTTCAGCGCAATATTGAAAAACAAATGCAGACCACTGAAGAGTACTGTAGTACTATTTTCTGCTGATTTGGTTGCTAAATAAGACAAGTAAATGTCTTAGGAAGGCTTCACCATGACAAAAAGTCGCAGCTTCAAGCCACAAAGACAGGCCAACACCTTTGACATAGGTCTTCTAATTACTGCAAAAAATAAATAAATAAATCCAAATGGCTCCAGTCAAATAATGGCTATAGCTGAATTCCTTATATAGAGAAAAGAAAACAACTTCTATAGAGCCAGCAGTCCTCAGATCAACAGTAAGGAGAGACTTACCAAGTACCTCTATTACCTCTTCTATTAAATAGTAGCTTTAAATTACAAAAGCAGATTCACTGGGTATTAATCTAACTTCATTCTATTCATGTCAGTGGACTCTAAACCAGTGGCCCCAACCTTTGAGCACCAGGGACCGGTTCCATGGAGAGGTTTTTCCACGGACCGGAGGGGGTGTGGTTTTGCATACTGCCTCCATCCCGCGGATGGGGCTTCACTTGTTTGCGTAGCCTGGTTTCTGGCATGCCACAGATGGTGCCGACCCAGGGTTTGGGGAACCCTGCTCTAAACAGAGCCACTCAGATTTTCAGATTACACAATTTGGCAAAATACATATGAGCTGTAATAAAGTTATAAGAAATCAGAAAAAATGATTTTGCAACTAGTCAATATGTGATATAATGAGAAATTGGTCACTTTCACTATCTATGGACAAGCAAATAAGCAAGCTGGTTAAATAAGGTAACTTTAATTATAAGATAGCACTCTACTGCATACTAGAAAAGTTTAACACTCAATTGTACAATTTTGCATAAACACCTGTAATTGTGTTTGGAAAATGTACTGGACACTTTGCCAAAATATGTTAATTTGCACCTATGCAACAGGATGCTAACAGTACTTATGATACTATAATGTAGAGGAGATTTACCTCATAGAAAATACAGAATATAGCATATATAATACTAAACCTCAGCATATAACAATTCAGGAAATCTGCTCTTATAAAGAACAATGAAATTGCCTATGAAATGTTCTCTCCTCAAGTAAAATGGTTTGGGACAGTTTCCTCAAGCATGAAACATTAGCCCAATATATATTGAATTTTAAACAACCCTAACCCTTCTGAATCAACTATGTAACTTTACCTTAACATCTTTAGAGACTATCAACTTACACATATATTGCCTAAACTTTTCAGTATACTAAAATAAAACCCTGCAGCAAATTTGACAGCTCAAGCTAAAAAAAAATCTAAACAGTCAGTTGGGAGCTTGTTTGTGAAACTAATGGTTGACAAACGTGTCTGGCTGTTAATTTTTCTCTATAAACAGTTCAGTATATTTGAATCCTACTTAAAATGACCTCAACATGCCTAATATACAAGACATGCATTACATCTCATTTCACTGTATCATACAAGGACTGAAATGTTGATTCCCAATGTTCTCTAATGGGCAAATCAATATGGAAAATTTGAAAAATTAAGGCCTGGAAAAGCAAGTAGAAAATGGCTGTTAGGATTCTCAGAATGTTCTCTGCATTGCATAAAGAGGAAAAATAATAAGTGAGGCTGGAACATCAATGAAATGTGATTGTTTTAATCACATATACTTGAACCGAAGATCAATCTGACTTTAGAAAAAGATTTTATGAGTTACAGGATATGCAGAGCAAAAGAAACTACGGAAATCAGAACTAGGAAGGGGAAAAGATGCAGTAACTTTCTTCATGAATTAAAAGCATTGTACCACTATACTGAGTCCAACACTTCTATCATGCTTCTAAATAAAGCTGTTTTTATTAATTTATCTCTTCAATATTATTGTATTATATTGTATCTACAACTTATTTTTATTTTGTTTAATCTCAATTATTATGATTAAGCAGTAAATTAATAGTCACATCCTTTTGGATTTAATGCTTAGGTATTCTAGTGACAAAATAGAAACAGCTTTTTCAAATCTTGAAGCACTATATATAGTTGACTACATTGGTCATTTTGTCCATGCCCTAGTACAGCTCAGGTTCGAGCTGAAATTATGCTAAGTTAGGCAATTGGATATATTTCTGAAGTTTTCAATTACAATGCCCATAAATACACAATTATGCTGCATATTAAAGGCTTTAAAAACTGCAATATAAATAATTGTTTATTAAGTAAAGTTATACAAAGATTGTGAAAAGGGCTCTTCCCCAAAACAAGTAACAGCATTTTCTAGAAGGCTCAAACACTTAAGGATTTTATAAGATACTTTCCACATACATGTGCCCACACTGCAACTCTGTCAGAAGTACCAGTAGAAACTCTGAACAAGGATGAATGCAGACTCACTTAAGTTGGAGAAGCCTCTAAAATAGCTATTCAGAAGCTTCGGAAAGATGCAGCTGCTGCAAACCTTCAAAACGTTTTCTATAGCCATGTCAGACATCAAACTATCCATTTACCCATACTTATTGAATTATGGGGGGCAGACAAGCAAAGGAAGTTATGTTAGTAAGTAAAACAGCTGGAGAAAAAAATCTTAAACGCTGTACAGTATCATCACCACTATCACCTCACTTAACATAGGTTTAGTAGGGCATCTCCTGAAGGCCCATACCATAAAATTGCTACTTGATATCCAGCTGGGGCTGTCAATTGATAGAACCATATTCTGCAGTAGAAGATTTTTACATCCCTAACCACCTGCAAATGTATTCTATGAGTTGGAAGACTCTTCCCTTCCAAGGAGATTTGAGGGTACAACAATTAAAGAAAAATAAAATCCTGTTGTGTAATTTAAAATATACTGTTCTTCATTTCTACAATTGGTGCCTTCAAAGAAACTTAATCTAATTAAAGCAACTACAACTCGTCAATGATCAGGAATTAAAACTTGTTTCCCTTCCCTAAACAAATTCTCATCTACCAGTTCTCAAATTCTAGAAAACAGAAAATTCTAGATCCACAATTAGAATTGAGTCTATTCTTTGACTCTTTTGTCACTCTTTTCATTTTAAAAAAATGATTATAATAGAGCAAATAGGAGGAAGAAGGGATATTAGATATATTTACTACCTTGAGTTCCTCCTAAAAGTAAATGTGGGATAAAAATAAAACTTTATTAATTAAAACTAAGATGTCTAAACGCAGTATGTAAGCATAACACAACTGTATGGTATCAGATATTATAGACAATATAAAATGTTTAACTGAAAAATATGCATTCTGACAGTGGGTTGGTTCTTCAACAGTTGTATAATTGCTATTACAAGGACTGGGCACATGAAAAATAAAACAAATAGTAAAACTGATGTTAGATAAATGACCCATCTATTCAAGAATAGCTCTATCAATATATAACAAGCAAAAACTGCTTTAACAGACATTAGAAGTGAATTATTCAGCTATTGCTATCAATTACTCAAATCTGCCTTTTACACTTTGTACTTCATTCTTCCTTGCTGGAAAGAATCACTTATGACCTTCTACAGAGGCATAACTGCACTATGGCCTACAGATAAATGTTCATGACAAATTCTAGATTCCCAGGTGAAACTGTTGAGATCTTGATTTCTCCCTAGAACACAAAGCAAGAATCTGAAATTTTATCCAAAAAATCCACAAGGCTGAGCAACAGAAATAATTCTATAATAGAAAACATTCAAGAAATTTCAGCAATTCTAAAAAGGTCAAAAAAGGCTAAAGCCTCTTAAATTCAAAGTCCCACGGGGAAAGCACACATCTTACAGCTCTCACGGAAAATGAAATAAAGCCTCCCTGTAATATAATTTTATGCTTTCAAAAAATACTCACATCTATGATAAAATGTATGTATATAATAAAAAATATATATTATATAAAATATATATTATATAAAATATCTCTACTTAGTGAATAATTCTAACTTGAATGCACATAGTTTATTCACTCCATTTTAAGAATTCTTCAATATGGAGTCTTCAATTGGTCATTTAACTCATATTTAAATTAAGATACAAAGTGTCACAAATATGGAATCATTACAGAAAGGCTTTAATAGTTCTAATCTCTAGAAATAAACCCTGCTACAGATAAGGAAGTTAAATTCCTACATGTTAGCATAACATTTTTTTAGCCTATGTGATCTGGTAGCTAGGATTTTTCCAAATTCCAGCCAAATATTTATATTCCAAGCTTTGCTTTAAAGCAATCTACCAAAGATTATGGAGGCCATTCTGAAGAGCTGTTATCATTGAGGTCATGTAGCAAAAGTAGAAATCTGTATATAGGTTACTTGCACAGTAACTTTGCAAGTTGCTTAGAAAATCATCTGCATTCCTGAGATTCTTTTGTTCTTCATACTCCATTATTTCAGTGAAAAAATTATACAGTACAAAGATTTACATTCAGAAAACAAAAGATAGTTTAAATTCATAAATATTTATAACAGTCAACTTGAAATGTTCTGCAGGGTAACAGAAAATGAAGTGATTGGCTCTGTCTAGCTGCTGAGGATGTAGAAATTAGAATCCTCTGATACTGATGTTAAGAACATCTAAATTTATCCTGTGCTCTGAGGTTCTATACTTTTTATGGCCACTGAGAAGTTTGTTGTCCTGGATAAACTTTCATTCAGCTTTAGTATTAAAATAAATCATTTATTCATTAAGCAAAAAGAAAAAAATCAGTCATCTCAACTATTTCCACTCAAGAAGAGAAAATTCACTTAGAAAGGTGGAGTGAGCACAGAATCCACATTTATTTCAACATCCAGAACTCAAGATTTAGCAGTAGGGCTTTCTTGCTCAATTCCCAGTCTTCTCAAATTTCAAGCATTTCTTTACAGGTATGAAACTATATTACCGGTTAAACATATTACTTGTTAAAATATAGAAAGTACAATCAAATCTTTTTGGAATGGAAGGTACAGTAAAATAGCAGCTTAGCATTGTGATTTTAAGGGTATTCCTTAGATTACCATATTTTCTTTCCTGATGAAGTGTCTATATCCAAATCATACAACTTTCTAATGATTATTTCTCCTCATACTTAACATTCCTCAAAATTCCCTAATATGGCTTCACTTATGTTAACCTAGGAACCTCAGAGCATTAATGCACCCTTAACTCAACATCCTATCCCAAAAAGTCTGCACAGAAATGTTACAAGATTTTTCCCCCAGTTTTTACTGAGATTCCTATTTTAGCTTCTTGCAATTCCTGCAGTAGGAAGAAAACACTCTCTCTACACAAACACAAATATTCCAATGTAGCTCCACGCTTTAACCCATTAGATTTTTTTTCCCATGGCGCGCGACAGCACCTTTTACGTTAAATGAACCTTACTTTTCCGGGAAAGCAGAAACTTTGCAACTCTTTAAAAAAAAGCAAAGCGGTTTAAACTTCAGGTGTGATTTTTGCAAAGCCGATCCCCGCTTACTTTCTCCCAAACATTCTCTGCGAACAGAAACTGCTCCCGATTTCCACCCTGCGCCACCAAAAAAAAAAAACCCCAAGCCGGGGCGCCGTCACATTTCTGATAACTCCCGCCTCCCACCCGCGACGCCTCAAACGTTGCACGAGCAGCAGCGACAACTCGGTTGTTACAGCAACTGAATTTTACCCGCCCTCCCCGCTTCCTACCGCAAACGGTGTTCTCAGGACACCCCCTTCCTTAAACGAATCTAACAAGGAAAGAGTTACCACAGACCTTCTGTTCCTTCCCCCACACACACACTCTCCGCTCCCAGCATGGCGCCGAGAAAAGCAGCCGGCGTCCGTTTGAATTCTTTAGTCGACGTTGACACGAGCGCGCGAGAAAGTCGGACTTCAGCGCGCTCTTTCTCAACTGGTCTCAATGTATCGGCTGTCCTTCCATAAGATCGACATCCCCCTCCCAACACACATGATGCCTACCCGGGTCCCCGCATCGCCCCACTAGTTTTAAAAAGTGACATTTTAAAGCAATCCATTCCTGGTTCTGCTGGTAACTACCGCGATCACGCCAAATCGCCCCACTTCCCCCCCCCCAAACCGATCCTCGCCCTCCCTAGGCACTTGCTAACCATTGTGGCCTGGCGGCGATTACTGCAGGCTAAGGATCACGATTGGTGCCGCCTTGTTCGGCACAGAAGATAGGAGTGCGCGCCGTCTGCTGCCTCTTCAGCTCCTAAAACCCAAACGCCTCGGCGATTCACCTCACACTGAACGAAGCACGCCTGCCGGCAGCGCCTCATAAACCACTTCACTGCTTTCTGAAATCCATCCGCGCCTTCTCCTCCCCCCTCCCTTACACCATAGCGAAAATGAAAAGCGCGCAATAAAGGAGATCCGGTTCCGCAACTAGCGTATCAACCGTCGCTCCCGCTATGTATTCCGTTCCTTCTCCTCGAATTTTATTTTTTTTGCCTCAGACACACGAATAGGTTCCTTTCCCTAAAGATAAAAAAGGGAATTGTAAAAAGTAGCTCTCTTAAAGTAAAATTTTCGAGTAGGGTTTGTTTGTTTGTTTATTTATTTATTTATTAACGAGGGATTTTTTAGCGCGGCGAAAGAAGATGGACGAAGGAAAACGTGTGAGTGAGTGAACAACGAACAGGCTCCTCTGATTGGTGGCTTCGTACCTGCAATGCGTCACTCGGGCATGCACAGTCTGGCTCGGGAGCCGTGCGCCCTCTATTGAGGAGTCCGTGAGGGCGCGGGCGCGGGGGCGGGTGGGAGTGTTAACTGGTAGGCGGTTGGGGCCGCCTTTGAGTCTTGGGGGAAACCGGCGCTGGCGCAGTACGCGCACCGCGACTGGAGGGCTTCTCGCGGTGAATGGAAAGTTCTCGGGCCGAAGCCTTGGCTAAGGGAAGAGAGGAGTGAGCTTTCCTGGGGAAGGAGGAAAGGGGATTTGCTGGATGGAAGATTGTGGAGTGGCAATAAAGTCCTGGAGGGCAACATGCGAAGCAGACCAGTTTCCGAGCCTCAATTGTTTTGAGGATCGGGCTGGAGGTGGAGCCGAAATGCGTAGTGCGCCGTATCGTCCTGCGCTCGCCAATGTTGCAAAAGCTGTGCAACCTGAAACACGCTTTCAGGGGAGAATCCAGCCCTATAAGCTTAATGGGATTTACTCAACATGCAGAGCCAGCCGCTCCTGCACCACTCTAGGCGGCTAACAATGCAACCAATATCCAACGGGGCTTCCTTTTTAATAACCCAACAACTGTGTCAACCCAACCGCCCAAATGTAGGTTACAGGCAAGCCTTGGGTGGAAAATAAAGTTCGGAAGAGGCGAATAGATTTGCCGAGGACTTAGGTCGTCGGAACGAATGCCGGTCGTCTCCGTTCTTGGGAAGGATCATAGGGGGTGGAGGACCCCATTAGAAATGACCGAATGGAGGTACAACAGAAGACCTTGACGAGGAGCCACAAGATTTTAATTAATAGAAAACAAGGGCGTTCTGTCACAGCAACTCGGCTCTCCCTTAAAAGGGGGGGGAGGGTTGGTCAGAAGGGTTTCGGTGGAGACCACATACTCTTCTCCCCTGTCCATTTCATGTCAAAAGTTTGGATACACGTACCTGCTGTTACTGCAGTATGTAGCAGACGTGTGCGATGTGGGAAATGTGGTGGCTCACGTGCTTTTGTGCAATGCGAAGAGACAGAGGGAGCAAGTTGGATGCAGTAGTGATAGTAAAATATCGCCTAAACTGCCAATTGTTTTCTAGTGGAAAACAAGGCTGAAAAGAGAGGGCAAAGGCTGAGGAGAATCAAGAAGATTATCTGGGATTTCCTATAGGAAGGGAAAACAATGAATAATCTGTTCAAAAGACTTAAAAGAATTTTACACATTCTTTCCCTGGCATACAAACTTGAATATTAGCTTCAGAGGCAGTTTGTAAAGTAGGTGTTGGCCAGTCTTTCTTTAAATATGATTAATTCAATGTAGAGATTGTAAGGGTAATAGGGAGGTGAAGGGACTGAATGTTGTATGGTGTATGCATCTTTAGTAGTATGTGAACAAGAGTTGAGTATATATTGATTGTCAGCTGAATCAATATTGTCTCTACTTGGGAATCATGGCTGGTGAAAGTTGTCTTTTGAAATCATCAGATGTTGCAGCCAATAAAGAGTGGGGTATATCTGTTTTTAGATTTTATATACATATATAAAGAGCATTGTAATTTGTTGGGTTAAAACAGTGAAGGTAAATAGAAATGTTGAAATCAGGATTAATTTGCAGACAACTGAATAGATTTGATTCCCTGGCTCCATCAATACTGTTTTTTGTCAATGTCCTATTAACATGTTAGATCATTGCCTCTTTGGAGCCAGTGAAATTTTGGCTATGTGTTATAGATAGCACAAAATGGCTGCAGTGGAAGAGCTGCTCCATTCATAAATACTGGGACTGAAATCAAAGGACATTTTCTGGAGTGTAAACACATGAAGTAATATAATCAAATTTTAAGTATAAAGCTGAGATGGAAATCTGAGGCCCAATTTATTAAGATACTCCTGGTCTTACTTTTTAACTCTGTACCACAGAAAACAAATGAGCCTTGTGGTCCTAGACCTCAGTATAGTGCTGGCATGATAATTCTAAGGAATGTACAATCTCAAGAAGGAAGAGAATATATCAATAGAAAAAATGTCAAGTATGCCAAAATAAACCAGTTAATATAGAATAACATTTATCATGCAGAAGCATTTGATTTAAACAATTATTTTTAATTTTTAGAAAGATTTTGGAGCCCTTAGGGAACCCAGAGTTATTCTTGGAAATAAAAATGGTTCTGAAATTGTGCACTTCATTTTCAACATGACAACATCCCAATTAAAAATAATGTCTTTAAAAATCCAAATAAAAGAAGGAAATAAGCATACTGTGTACTAAAGATAGTGTAGCCACTGCAATGCCCATTGATGTCATGCTGAAGACTTAAAGGTTTCATTGCAAATTCATTAGAAATTATATTAAAATACATATATTGTTATGATCCAGAGGAACAAATGTGCTTTTTAAAGGATGAGGGAGATCGAAACAATCAGCAAGTATGGCTGAATCGTTAATTCTTCATTATGGAAAAAATTCTATATACTATACCATTTACATTTCAAATAGATGCACATCTAGAATGCTATTAATATTAGCTACAGAGTTTAGTTATTAGCTACACAAATATTTGTGTGGCACATGTTTAAAAATCATAAAATAATGATAGATAAAGATTTTCTATTTTGAATTTCTGAAAAATTTCTAAACGTTAGGCATTTTAAATAATCTGTTTTCTAATGAAGCATTCATAAGTGATTAAAAGACAGGGTATTCTACCATGAATTGTATGCCTCATAATTTATGTTATGTATTAAATCAGCCTCATTTCATAATTTAATGAATATTGCATATTTTAAATGTGATTTGAAGTGTATCGTGACAAAAAAGGCAGAACAATTGTAAACAAAAATTGTAGATAAATATCTTACATATTTGTACATCTTTATGTTTTTAACTATTTAAATCTTACAAATTTAAGAGTCCCAAGTACTCAAAACATACAGTAAACCTCCATAATTGAGGTAGGCTTGAATCAGAGTTTCCACATCTGACACTTTAACCATTATACCATACTTGCTCTCAGAATGCAAAATAAATGTACAAATAACAGTAGTGGTATCGTGAAGGTCCATCTGGCCTGGAAAGAATTGGTCTATTCTAAAAAATAATAAATCTCCCTGAGATAGCATTCAGTTTAGTTTACTTTCAACACACACTGCTCCTTTTTATCAAAATTGTTCCCCAACTTTTTTGTTTTGAAATATGTTCTTTTTACATATAAATGATTGCAGAGCAATAAAAGTACCTTGTGGGTCTACCTTCATGTTACTGCATTCTTGCAGAAATGGCATTTCTATTCGCAACATATCCACAAATTATATTGCTGCAGAGTTGTATTCAAGGTAAGTACATTATTAAATATCAGTCGCTCAGTTGGATTTCTGCTATGTGTAAATGCATAGCTTGACAACTTTGTATCTCTAGAAAGTAATGCCGATATCTAAACAAGAAGCTTTTCAGATAAACATAGCATAATCACAGTTAACTTTAAGCAGATGCAAAGAAAAAGGTTTCTGTTCTTTAATACTTCCACCAGATTTGGGATGCAAAACTCTTGATAGCCTGTAGTTGGCAGCAAAATCAAGGAAATTTAACTCCTTGAGGCCATCTAATAGATATGGAGAAGGATAGCTTGCCTGACCCCTTTGTCTCCTTGAAAAGCCACCAGCATCAGTCCCTGTATGTATGGCAGTATTGTTAAACCTCAGCAAGTTTTAAGATGTGTGGACTTCAGCTCCCAGAATTTCCCAGAGAGCATGCTGGCTGGGGAATTCTGGATGTTGACACACATCTTAAAATTGCTGCAGCTGAGAAACATTGCACTATGGTATTTCCTCAGCCCCAGGAATTGTCAATGAACGATCCCTTCTCCTGGAAGCATAACTTATGCAATCAGAAAAGCAACCTATCAAAGAAATTATAAAAAGGATCAAACTGAGAATCCCAAATTAAATACCAACTCGGATCCAACCTAGAAAGAGAAAAATAAATGAACATCCCTGGATTTCCCTCTTACCAAATCAATAAACAAAGCAAGAATACAACTGAAAGCTATTGCCAAAATTGAAGACTTACACTGCAAATGGAAGAGCAATATGGTAGCTTCTGTCACCTTTCTCAAAATACTATAAAGGCTTATGGGTTATGCGAACACACAGCCAGTGCCAACAATATTTCATATGCCAGCATGGGGATTTGTGTGTACCAATTGGATTTGCAACCCATCAAGGAACTAGGAAAATAAAAAAATATATTTATCAGACTGTTATAAGTATCCATAAGGTGTGGTCTAGGATTTTTTAAATTCCAGAAGCACCGTAGTCAGTGGTTCTCCAACTTCCCATACAAATCCAGGTTTATTTTTGAACTTGAGGCAAAAACAAAACCACCACTTTCCTGCTTTTCTGACAAATAAAATCAATAAATTAATTCCAGACAATTTACAAGTTGTGACACCACAAATTTGCTGCAGGAACCAGACAACCTGCCTTTTATTATATGCACAGAGTGCTAAGTTGTTCTCTCTCTCTAAATAATATATTGCCTCATATGTATCATGTAACTCAATAAAATCTAAAAGAAAAGGAAAAAGGTGCAAAGAACTGGCTTCTGGTATTCTTTACAGCAGTTACCAATACAATTATAAATTTATCTCTTACTCTAAGGACTAGGCTGTCCTTTAGTAAATGATTGCCTGGTTCACACTGTGACTAATGCAGAGCAAATCAGTGCTACATTCCCTTAAATATATTCTCCACACTGAAAAGTTGAGAACTAAAAAAAAACCCTAGAAATGCATTTCTGGAAAATTGAACATGAATGTACTGCTGAATCAAGTAGTAAGAAGATTGCCCATAATTCTTATTTAGAACCCAAGAAATACCATAGAATTTGCTAATGGAATCCTGCCTCTGTAGCTTGCCTGTTACGGTAGCTGAATTATCTCTGAGTGGTGGGGGTTAGGAGTGGATAGGCAAAGGTTCATTAAGCAAATCTTTGACTCCAGTAAACAGACAAATTTAATATTCTTTTTAAAGTGCTGGGTCTTGTATTCGTTGGCAGACATGGATTTTCAAGCCCTACTCATGTACACTGTCAATATATTATTATTTTTTTCTTTTACATTGTTCTCTTTTTTCCCCTTTTTATAAAAACAAAACACCGCTGTTAAGATAATATTTTTTTAAAAGCTGCAGTTAAAAGATTTGGCCTCTTAATTCTTGTTTGTCATTTTTCTATCCTGTTCAACATGAATTTAAAATGAATTTGTCCTCATTAAATTGAATTTTTCAAATGAAGTTACAGCTGACATCTGCCATTTGGGTCGTAGGTTATCATAGCGGAGTGTCAGATAACATGAGGATTATGATGGATGGAAAGGCAGCACATAAATGTTTTAAATAAATGAGTGCTAGAAAATTACTCACAAAATTCATTCCCAGACTTCCGCAGAAAACCATTGCAGTTAATTTACACTAGCTACTGTATATGCATCTCTTTTCAACTTGTAAACCCTTTTCTCTTCGCATGAAAGCAAAATAATGATAGATGGAATTTTAAAGTACACTTCAGGAGGTTCACAGCCCAAATCTTTTTCATGCAAGCTATTATCAGTGGAGGGCAAATCCTACAGGTGCCTAATTTCAAGTTCTCCTCTAGGAAGGACATCCCTATAGAGTAACAGAATTATAAAGCTAGAGCATGGAAGCTCTTCAAAGTATGTAATTGTAGAGAAAGACTATGACCAATTTCCATGTATCTGGGGCCACTTGATACTCTGGTATGAATCATGCAAATTAGCTTATAAATTACATACTTAAATTATATATAATCATGTAAATTAGCCTGTAAGTTACATATTGAAATGATATAAATGGATGAAACAAACCAATTTAGCTTCAAACTGTGTGATATTTAAATTTAACAAAATGAAGTGTCAAATTGAAAAGCAGGAAAATGAACAGTCATAGAAGGCACCTCATAACTGCTGCTTCCTCATTGATTTGATTTCTGCCTCCAAATCAGAGGTGGAGTACTCCCAGATCAGCCGAACCAATAGTAGAGGTGGCGGGAAGCTCCACCCACCTGCCCGGATGCTTCTGCGCAGAACATCATGCAAGAGTGAACTGGTAGTAAAAAGTTTGGAAACCTACCACCATTGCTCCAGGTGTTCTCCCAATACTTGAACTTTTCAGTGATAGGAAATGGACAGATTCTCGTACAGTATATTTCCCCCAATGAACCATAGGGAAGCATTTATATTGTTGGAGAAGTGGGATTTTGAGGTTTAAAAACAAAGCAGAAGAATTGATATTCCTCACCCAATGCTAATTCCATGTTGGAAATTGTGGCCTAAGAAGCTGATCTCATTAAGAAAGCCATGGGAGGAGCAAACTATATTGACTGATATAAGTAGTTTCAGTCATGGAGGTCAACAGTACTCTTTTCCTCATAAATTATTTTTAACAACAATGGATGGAAACTAATCAAGGAAAAAAGCAACCTGGAATTAAGGAGAAACTTCTTAACATGAGAACCATTAATCAATGGAACAGCTTGCCTTCAGAGGTTGTAGGTGCTTCTCACTGGAGGTTTTCAAGAAAAGACTGGACAGTCACCTGTCTAAAATGGTATAGGTTCTCCTGCTTGAGCTGGAGGTTGAACTAGAAGATTTCCAAAGTCCCTCCCAGCTCTATTCTGATTGATAATAGAACCAAGGTTTTTTTTACATTTTTTTAAATTTTTATTAAACAAACAACACACACAAAAATAATCATCTTATATTACATCTTGTAGAAAGTGTGTCAATTAGTTATAATTAGCTTTCATGCATCTCTTCCACAGTCATTACTTACATTCATATCAAATGTCAAAGTTCTTAATGAGTCTTACTTTCAACATATCATAGTTTTCATTTGACTGAAATTGTTTTAGTGTCCTTTTGCCTAGAATAATCCATAGTTAAAAAACACAACCACCTAATGTCATTTCATTAGTTATTACAGAGTCATCCAATAGCCTTAAACCTTTATAACATATTCTAAACAAAAATTAGTTAACAAAATTTCTAAGCCCTTCCCCCCCACCTCACATCACTGTTTACAATTTGTGTCCAGATAATAGAACCAAGTTTTTGCTTGTGTACGTAGACCATCTCGCCCAGGGGATGCACTATCCTGGCTATCTTTTCTCTTCTCTAATGTTCTGTTGGCTGCTATTTTGTGATACAGTTTAGGAGAAATTTCTCCTATATGATTTAGTTTAATAGAAGAACACTTGTCAACAGAAGTTGGTGGGGAGAGGAGCTGACAGTTGCAACTGGAGTGGCCATTTTCAGCCTCCAACTTCGCCAAAGGTATCAGAATGGAAGGAAAAATCACAAAATGATTCAAGGTACTAATTATGACCTTTAAAGTGCTCCATGGTGTAGGCCCAGGGTACCTGTGAGACCACCTACTGCCACCAGTAGCCTCCCACTGCCCAGTGCGATCCCACAGAGTTGGCCTCCTCAGGGTGTCATCGGCCAGACAGTGTCGAATAGCGACCCCCAGGGGGAAAGCCTTCTCTGTGGGAGCGCCTTCCCTCTGGAATGAGCTGCCTCCTGAGCTTCGTATAGTCCCCGACCTCCGGTCCTTCCGACACACCCTAAAAAGTTGGCTTTTCCAAAAGTTGGCCTAAACAGAATAAAATAAACGATTAATTTAATTGTTAATTTTAATCTAATTTTTAAATTTTTATTGTTAATATTAATTGGGTGTGGTTATGGACACTTTATTTAATTTCCTTTTTAACTTTTGTAATATGTGTTTTTTTATTTTGTATGCCGCCCTGAGTCCTTTGGGAGAAGGGCGGAATATAAATCCAATAAACAAACAAACAAACCTTAAAACCCCCTTGATGAAACCCTGAGTTGCAGGCTGTCTTCCCTGAAGCCATTTTGGGAACACCGTCAGGGCGGCCACCCTGCTGGAAACATTCATCTAAAAACAAGTGGATCTGGGTACAATTTTGGAGCTCTGATGAGTCTAGGACACAAAAAGTCCTGTTGGAGATGAAGCCAAATTCATGTATTGAGGCAGAACCTGGTCATTCATATAAAAGGGGGGAAGTAGAGCTGCAAGCTGCTGCTGCTACGGCATCAATTTTGCCAAGGGCTACCAAAAGTTTTCTCAACTGCTTAGGATGAGCATTTTCAAACCTTTTCAGGCCATACGATCTGTTAGTTTAAAAAGAAAAAAAAAATCCTGAACCTCGGATAAGAACAAAGCTCTAGTCAGAGAAAATGGGCTTTATTTAACTTTTTTTTTAAAAGTTCAATCAAAAGTATCCTAGAATTCTGCAAAATGCCGTTTTGAAAAACTCTGCTCTCATCCAAAGTATAGATGTTGCAAATCAATGTTTCCTACAAACAGAAACTGGAATTCATGAGTGAATCAAGTGCAGGTATACCATTTGTGAAATATGAATGGCTAGGGAGTCATACAAATACTGCATCACCATGGATCACAGTTTCTCAATCTCAGCTACTTTAGGATGGACTTCAACTTCCAGAATTCTCCAGCACCCATGCTTGTCTTTTAATTTCATACCAAATTATAGAAGGAATTTCTCCTTCATGACTTTGCTTAATAACAGAGACCAGAATGCCTATCAATAGAAGCACCACCTGCATTTATTGGGTACAGAGGTGCATAGCAATATTATATAAACCTAAAATGTGGCAACCCTGTTGCATAAGTTTATCAAAGTATACCTACAAATCAACTTATATGTGGAATCCATGAGGGCCGAAGTTGTGACATAACCAAGCTGGGACTACAAAAATAATGGCCTTACTAAGACTACAGAAAATGTGTGTTAAAATAATGATTACTCTCTGATGTTTCTGCTCTTGTTATCTCCATTGTCCTTGCTTCCCACAGCTTTCCTTGCCCCCAAGGATCCCTTCTCCTTGTTATCAACCTTCCTTTGCTTTCTAAGCATTTTTATGACTCTGCTGACATTTTTATTGCTTCTCTAAGAGGCTCAGGAAAAGTGAGGTGGGGGGAAGAGAGCGGAAATGAGCTGTTTACCCTAGCTAGCTCCTTTTTTCTCTTTCAAGAAAAATACGGTAGGTCTACTTAAATCATGGCTTGACAGTAAGACAAGGGAAGGGGGGGCTAGTAAAATTGGAAGTTCCTGGCTACTCCAATCACCCTGTAAGTAACTATTGGAAAACAGATCATCATGTTCTTAGACAAGAAATCAGTATAAATATTCTCATTTCATGAACTTTGATTGATGCATTTCCTCTACTGAGGCTGTCAGAATACCAAGTCTTTCCTCTTTCATTCTTACCTAACCCTGACTGTAGCTGATCTTCATAGCTTACTAACAAAACAATCAATTTCAAACTGTGGTCTATGAAGACAGCTTGATTTAATAACTATATATTAGCTTAACCATAGTTTATGACTTGGACTCTGAATTCTAACTAGTTGGAAATGGAACCAGAAAGTAAGAATGTAATGATTATATCAGAGGGGAAATCAGGAGGGCATAAATCTAAGGGCCATGAATATTATGCAAAATCTTAATTCATAACTATATCCAAATTAATGATATTTATTGGTTTTCTTTAAAGTTATTTGGGCTTTATGGCTTGCTTTTTTTCCCCTTTCAATAAGAGCTTCTGAAAAAAAAACCAATAAGTTCAGTAAACATCCAGAAAAAATAAAGTTTAATGCTTTCAAAGAGTATAATAATTCTCATCATCTCCAGACAGAATTTTGGGAATACTAGGAATTTCAGTCTATCATATTTGTAGGGAACCAGACTAGGGAAAATTGAGCTAGAAACTTTGGAAACTTTTGACTGCTGGGATTTATACCTATAAGAATTTTGATTATAATAATAAAATCTAATGCAAACTAAGCCTATAGAAAAAAAGAATAGAAGAAAGGTAAAAAATGTGCAAAGATAAGAAAAAAGAGAGAAAAGAAAGAACAAAGAAAATTAAAAAGAGAAAATATATAAAGAAATTGCTTCCAACATTCATCAAAAGTATAAACAAACTTAGTTTCAACATATCTTGTTTTAGCCTTGATCAAGTAAATCAACATTACATTCCTTCCTTTTACTTCTAACAGTCTTTCATCTTTAGTTCATTTGAATATTCTAGTAGGATTTGGTTTTTCTTCCTTTTTTTCTTTGTCCCATCACCAAATTCTTCAATAGCAATAGCACTTACACTTATATATCGCTTCATGGTGCTTGTACAGCAGTCTCTATATGATTTACAATGTCAGCATATTGCCTCCAACAATCCAGGTTTTACCAACCTCAGAAGGATGGAGGACTGAGTCAACCTTTCGCCAGTCAGAATCAAACTCCTCATAGTGAGCAATGAGTTAGCTTGCAATACTGCATTCTAACCACTGCACCATTACGACTCTTACATCCAAAGGAAATAATTGTCTTCTTGGTTTGTCATTTGCATTTCCCTTTTAAATTTTAAAACCTCACTTAGTTTCTTTTATAGGTCCAGTGAAACGTCTTTTTTGAAGTCATTCCCTTCGCCTGTCAGCTATAAGTCTACTTTTGATACCATCTCTAATTTGTTAGATAAAATTTGTTCTATGTCTGTCATTTCTTCAATAACATCTTTTGACCATTGTCTAACCACAGAAGCAGATTATATTACTGATATTGTTGGTACTGTGGCTATTATGGATTTGAAACACTGGCTAAAGTATACAGATGGGGTGTTTGGGAGGGGCTCTGTGACCTTGATAGACTAACTTGGAGGAATCATAAACTGACATCTTTTCCCAATAGCTTGCCCTAGATTCTCTATCCTACCAAATCCCTTTGAAATCAGATCATTATCAACTGTTAGTATCACACACAGTATGAATAAATGACAGGAAAAAAATCAGTTTGGCAGCCACATATTTCAGTTGCACAGAAAAAAAAAACGTAATGGTAGATAAAGGGGGTCCATCCTCCCCTTTTCTCATCCTTAGGACAATAATTTTCTTATTGTTTTTAATCTTACCAACAATTTGTTTCTTGAAGCCTCAGTGGCTACAGAAACGAAGACAGCACTGCAGAATATATCTCGATAGCATCTTCTAGTAACCAATCTGGCACACAGTTAATGTTAGGAAATGCTTTGGATTGATACTTATATTGGTATCCAGGCCTGAGAAATTTTGGCTTACAAGCCACATGCATGCCCCATATTCTCATTGTTCTCAGTAAAATTTCAGCCACGTGTTGCACAGAGAACAATTGAGAAAATGAAGGTAGTAATACAAGTGTCAAACTTCTAAGAGATGAAATATTCCCATTCTCACTTTTACCCTCACCATCCCTCAAAGCCCTGAAAAATTGACTAAGATGCTGCTGGAATTTAGTGGCAATATGAAATAATTTGGGTAGTCTGCTTTTTTAGCTTTAAAATGGGAGAATAAGCACTGGAAGAGATGTGAAAGGCCTCTGTGAGGTGTAATAATTTTATTTTCCCCCTCATCCCCCCCTCCCAGAAATCATCCAAAACTAGGGCAAATCACACACACGCACACACACACACACCTCATTTTGCTCCTCTGGTAAGGAAACTGTGTCACTGAACAGCCCTTTTCAGCTTGTTAGCCTGTTAGGAAGAGGCCCTTAGGCTAAAATAGTTGCCTATTTCCTGGCAAGCCAACGCCTGATCCAGCTCTTCCTACAGCAAAGCATCTATTCTCCTTAGCATAACACTATTTTAGTCCAGTACTTTTGGCAAGATGTTCTGTTCCAACATAATAGACAGGGACTGCTCTATTTGCATTTGCCTTTTTTCTTTTCTCTTTTCAATCAGGGGCAAAGTGTGCTGCAATATCAGTTAGAAGAAAACACTGCAGTCAAAGAGCTAACTTGAAAAGCTTAACAAAATGCTGGCTCAGCACTGCAACACAATGGGTCTTCCTGTTGAATTATGCAGATAGTGTGTATTTGTTTGTAAGAAGGATGCATAATCAGGTGTTGGATATTAACGTAGTTCAAAGTCACTCTTAGAATTTTGAATGAAGCATTTGGACAAGACTTTCTGCACTGTCCAATTAGAGATCTGCCATAAAAGCATGTTGAAAACAAATACCCTAGAGAACAATATCGGGACTCGGGAGGACCTTAATAAGCTGGAAGAGTGAATAATTTCAGAAGCAAAATCATTCATTTGAATAAGAAAAATCGAAGGCATTAATATCGTATATGCCAAAAGGATTTTTGATGTCCCATAAACTGAATATGAGCCAACTATACAATGCAGTTGCAGAAAAAAACAAACATGCCTGAAACTGCTTCAAAGATCTCATCTTTAGCTAGAAAAGAAAAATACTTGAAATGTGTTTTTATTTTTTTTTATTTTATTAATTTATTTATATGGCCCCCTATCTCAAACTGGTGATTTGGGCAGTATATATGGATTAAAAGCATAAAAAACACAATATACATCTCCTGGTATCCAGAATCTTTGGCAGTGGTGGCTACAATAAAGGCCTTAAGTTGGCCCATGAGTAAAAACATACAAACCATAGACAACTTTGGTCTCTCTTGTCTGAGATTTGGGAATACAAAATTACTACAGTAGTGGCCAAAATTGTGGAAACCTTTTGGGAAAGGTGTACAGTATTTTTGAGGTTTGATGGCTAATAACACCACTTTTTTTGTTGTAGTAGTAGTGCCATAAAATTATATATCAATGGAAAGATAATTTAATTAAGAGTGAATGAAATAACTTTATGAAGGATTTGCTATTAGAATAGCAGTTATGAAGAAGAAAAGTGACACACATAGAAAAAAACATAATATACAAAAATGATCACCATAGAAAAAATGAGATATACAAAAATTATCACCATGTCAGTTAATACTTAGTGGTGTAACCTTTAGCATGAATTATGGCCTTACAACATCTTCCCATGGAGTGAACCAAGTCTTTTAGTTCTGCAGTTGTTATAATGTGAAACCAAGATTGAATGATTGCTTCTATTACCTGGGTTTTATTGCTAGCTATATTTGGCTATAACTTTTCATAGAATACAGATAATTGAACAAACTTTGTTGCATTGCTTTCTTGATTAAATTATATAAGCTCAGCAAGAAAGATAGACATTTTTACTTGTTTGTGCCATATGATTAAGATTATGTTGTGTTAATAGATGATGTTTGAAAATTATCCAGATACAGTATAATACAGCTAGAAGACTTATTACTGCAAACAACTTTTAAATGTCCAATAGATTCTTATTAGAATGCTTATTAGAACACTATAATATTGAGCAAAAAACTCTGCAAAAGACACAATTCTCTCCCAGTGACAGCTCCATATCTCTTTAACTACTCTTACCAGATAAAAGTGTCAGAATCAAAGATCAGTGCAAAATAGTAATATTTATCCAGCCAAAGTGATATTGAAAAGCTGAAAAGTTGAAAATAAAAGCACAGAACAACACATATCAGTTAGATGTAAGGTATCCAAATGCTACTTAGTTACATGGAATGGCATCTAATCAAGAGCTGGACGGGGTAATAGATCATGTTATGTTGCATGTATCTGTTATTTTATTTAGAAGAAGGGAATGTGACAAAATTGGTATTCATTTAAAAAAATTGAATCTACTTGGGTTTCAGGGATGTTTTCAATATTCTTTGTAACATGTTAACATTCATTTTTGTTCAAACTCAAAGTTGAGTCCAAGCTGATCTTAATAAAACTCAGGTCAACTCTTTTGTCAATTCTCTTTCATAAATGAAGAACCCATCACTTGATTTCTGAACTTTCATTCTCCTTTGCTGTCTATTTTGGGAGTGGGTAGACTGGAGATGACAGGTGCACTGTCAGATTAGGAACACAAGTTGAAATAGGAAAGAAAATGGTAAATGAGCACTTGTCTACCCTAGATGAGTTCAAATTACCAGGACCGGATGGATTACACCCCCGGGTTCTGAAGGAACTGGCAGATGAGATCTCAGAACCACTGAACTATATCTTTCAGAGATCCTGGAGCACCAGGGAACTGCCAGAGGACTGGAAAAGAGCTGATGTGGTTCCCATCTTCAAAAAAGGAAAAAAGATAGATCCAAGAAACTACAGATCTATCAGCCTGACCTCAATACCAAGAAAGATTCTGGAAAAGATAATCAAGCAACAAATTAGCGAACACATGGAAGTAAACAAAGTAATAGCCAAAAGCCAACATGGGTTTGTCAAAAACAAATCATGCCAGACTAATCTTATTGCATTCTTTGACAAAGTGACAAAATTAGTGGACCAAAGGAATGCCATGGATATAGTTTACTTGGATTTCAGTAACGCATTTGACAAGATAGACCAAAACCTACTACTAGATAAAGTAGAAGAATGTGGGTTAGACAGCATCATCATCAGATGGATTCGTAACTGGCTGATCAACCACACTCAACGTGTAGTCCTCAATGGAACTGCATCTACATGGAGGGAAGTATGCAGCGAAGTACTCCAAAGCTCTGTTTTAGGCCCAGTACTCTTTAACATCTTCATCAATGATTTGGATGAGGGAATAAATGGGGAACTCATCAAATTTGCAGATGACACCAAGCTGGCAGGATAGCCAACACTCCAGAAGATACGGTTAAGATACAGAAGGATCTTGACAAACTTGAACATTGGGCACTATCTAATAGAATGAAATTCAATGGTGAAAAGAGTAGGGTTCTACATTTAGGCAAGAAAAACAAAATGAACAGGTACAGTATAGGTGGTACCTTGCTCAATAGTAGTAACTGTGAGAAGGATCTTGGAATCCTAGTGGACAACCATTTAAATATGAGCCAGCAGTGTGCAGCAGCTGCCAAAAAAGCCAACACAGTTCTAGGCTACATAAACAGAGGGATAAAATCAAAATCACATGAAGTGTTAATACCACTTTATACAAAAATACCTTGGTAAGGCCAGACTTGAAATACTACATTCAGTTTTGGTCACCACGATGTAGAAAAGATGTGGAGACTCTAGAAAGAGTGCAGAGAAGAGCAACAAAGATGATTAGGAGACTGGAGACTAAAACATATGAAGAACGGTTGCAGGAACTGGGTATGTCTAGTTCAATGAAAAGAAGGACTAGGAGAGACATAATAGCAGTATTCCAATATCTCAGGGGTTGCCACAAAGAAGAGGGTTTATTGAGTTTATTGGTTAGACTACAGCATTTATAAAAATGCTAGACTAGAAGACGCACAAGTTAGAATTAATACTCCTGGGGAAAATATTAAGAATGTGCTGAAAATATCTTTTTAGTGGCTGGAAGTGAACCAATGTTTTGTTAATGGTAAAAGAGGATGTTCAAAAGCAATTCTGATGCTTTAAAAATGTCAGTGGCTGGAAGTGAGGAAACCTTAACTTTTGTTGAAGGTAAAAGAGGAGTGTTCAAAAGCTCTTCTAATGCTTAATATTTTTTTAAAAATAAACTACTAATCCAGTGCAAATTATTGGAAGTACTACAGACTTTATCCTCCCGGGGTCAAACATCTACAAGAATGGTTACTGTAACCTTGAAATAAAGTGATGTCTCTTTCTTGGGAGGACAACTATGACAAATCTGGATAAACAGTTAAATCATAGAGACGTCATTTTGACAACAGAGATATGTATTTCAAGGTCACAGTCGTACTATCTCAGAATACGGCTGGAGAAAATTGCTGAGAGTATCCTGGATTATAAGAATAAGAAAATATTGCACAATACAGGTAGTCCTCCCTTAACAAAGTAATTGGGGGAGTAGAATTTTCCTTGCTAATTGATGAGGTCATAAAGTGCAATGTCACATGACTATGCTGCTTAGTAACAGAGCTGTGGTGGCCCTGTGGTTAAAATGCAGTATTGCAGGCTAACTCTGCCCAGTGCCATGCCAGGAGTTTGATCCTGACCGGCTCAAAGTTGACTCAGCTTTCCATCTTTCCAAGGTCAGTAAAATGAGGACCCAGACTGATGGGGTTAATATGCTGACTCTGTCTAAAGTACTATGAAGCAGTATACAAATCCAAATGCTATTGCTATTGTTACAGCAGTTCCAGCAGTCCCTGGTTATTGTCATTAAGTGAATCCAGTGGTAGGATCCATTTTTTTTTACTACCAGTTCTGTGGGCATGGCTTGGTGGGCATGGCTTGGCTTGGTGGGCGTGGTAGGGGAAGGATATTGTAAAATCTCCATTTCCTCCCGATCAGCTGGGACTCAGGGGGCAGAGAATAGATGGTGGTGGAGTCAGTCAGAGGTGGTATTTACTGGTTCTCCGAACTACTCAAAATTTCTGCTACCGCTTCTCCAGAACTGGTCAGAACCTGCTGAATACCACCTCTGAGTGAATTGCTATAGATCATTAAACAAAACCTCACATGATGATTGTGACTTACAACTTTCTGCCAGTTTCACCATTGATTTTGCTTGTGAGCAGGAAAGATCGTAAATCATAATCACATGACTCTGGGGCACTGCAGTGGTTGGAAATATCCAGATGACAATCATGTGGCCAGAAGGGCATTGTGAAGGTAGAATCCTGAGGACTAGTTGGGTGTATCACTCATGCAACATCATTATAAATTTGAACAATCACTGGACAAGTAGTCATTAACTGAAGACACTTGCACTACAGTAAATAAAAACAGAAGGTTCACTGAAAGCACTAATAAGGAAGATAAGCCTTAATATTTGGGATACAATGTGGAAGCGAGTGTCTTTAGAGAAGACCCTTTTGATACTTCGCAAAGCATGAGCTTTTAAAAACTCAAGTCAAAGAAATGGTTACTGATCACTGCTATGGGAAACTCCTGTTCATCAAATCACAAAGACAGAACTGATTAAACATGAACAAATGTAGAAATCCCAATTTGTTGGGGGAATAAACCCCAAACATCTTCTTTTTCCGCTCTTTTCACACATAAGCATTTTCTGCAAAGCCTAGCTGCTAATGTAATATTCACAGCCAGATGTCATTCACTTTGACGCTTTTGGCATAACCTGGATGCGGCTCAATTCCACATTTTTACTTCTTTGTATCATTCTTCACAGTTCAGGGTGAGTTCCTTTTCCCTCCTCTATCCTAGGCAATATTCCTTTAAAAGTTTTATTTCATATTTTAGCTCTGGGGCTCTTGTCCAATTAATGAGAGTGTTCCTCTCAGCCCTTTGAGCTTCTTTAGTTCTTTACAAGCATTGTCAGCGGTCTTTTTTTTTCTTGACATGATTTGTATAGAATCTCAGAGGAGGGTTTTTTTTTAATGGTGTCAGATCTCAAGCTTCTCAAATATTAAAGGATTGGAAGTCCATTGGGATTTCATTTAGATAAGAATGAACACAATTTTGATTCCCTTCTAAAGCAAGTTGTCCATTCTGAAAGAGGCTCTGCAGATATTCAGGTGCCTTTCTCTTTGCTGGAAATCAATCCTACATCTGCTTTTGCTCTTTTCAGTTTTTCTGATGCAAGAATGGGAATTTGCGCCCCAAGAACATCCGTGCCCATTTGCTAATTTTGGCATGGTCCTCTGCCAATGTTACATTCTGGCCAGGTGAGGAGGGAGGACATGGAGGAAGAAGATAGGCAGAGTAAGGATATGAGCAGGGAGTTGATGCAGACAGGGCAATGGAGAGAAGAGAGAAGCTTTCTCTGTGGGTTATCAGTATAGATCTCTGGTAGCAGAGGAAGAAGCTGGAGAGTAAAGCAAAATGGATAAAGAACTCGGGGAGGGTAGAAGCCTCTTGAAGAGGCCTCTTCCTAAAACCCACTCTTCTTCCTACTTTCTAGGAAGCCCCCATTCTCACTTGGCTCTTGCTCAACCCATAAGCAGCCATCAATTATATGGGGATATATTGCCCTTAACCGAATAGGGCAGTCCTACTGGTTGGCAAGAATTGACCACAACAAGCAGATTATGGTAAACCAGAGCAATGCAGAGTAAACCCATCAAATGCAAGAGGCATTCATTGGTGACTAAAGATTCTCCATTTTTGGTCCTAAAGATTCTTAAACAATATTATTTCGCATCCAAATTGAATGCCACATTCTGAAACTGTTCACAGTGAAATAAAACAAGCAGAGGGAAGATCCAAGCCCCATATATGAGGCCAAAAGAGTTTTTGCTAACTACTAGAAAGATGGCCTAATGAATTTTCGACTGAAAATTCCAGTGTGATATTATTATAGGGATGTGTTGTCTCAGTGGCTAAGACACTGAGCTTGTCTATCAGAAAGTTCAGCGGTTCGAAGCCCTAGTGCCGCGTAATGGAATGAGCTCCCGTTATTTGTCCCAGCTTCTGCCAACCTAGCAGTTCAAAAGCAGGTAAAAATGCAAGTAGAAAAATAGGAACCACCTTTGGTGGGAAAGTAACAGCGTTCTATGCACCTTCACTGTTTAGTCATGCCAGTCACATGACCACGGAGACATCTTCGGACAGCACTGGCTCTTCGGCTTTGAAACGGAGCTGAGTACTGTCCCCTAGAGTCAGGAACAACTAGCACATATGTGCAAGGGGAACCTTTACCTATAGAAGTGAAGGTATTGTACTGGCACCAGGGAGACTTAAGATCTACTTCATCCTCAACCACAGAAGTGGTTTTGGCCATTCTCTCTCTCTCACTCCCTCACTCCCTCACTCCCCCATCAGCCTAATGGTTATTTTAGAGAAAATGTGAGGGGGTGATATTGATATAAGTTGGTTAAATGTTTTAATTAATTAATTAATTAATTATTAAACAAATTTATATAGATGTGCAACTCACCCATAAAAGGTGACTTATAAATTTGAAAATCCACTGCATAATAAAAACATATAAATCCTAAATTCCTTTATCTCTTTCCTGCCATCTAGTGATCAACTGGAATTTTGCAGCCAAAGTATGACAGCTTAGCGACCTGAGAATCTAAACAGGGTTCAGAAAAAGTGGCTGTGTGTGTGGAAATACAATACTTAATTATGCATGATTGTACATCTGCATGATTATTAACATCATTTGAATATTTAATGCCCTGCATAATGTAACTACAGATGGACTGATTAAAATGAAATTGATTAAAAATGAGCCCATATTTAAAAACATGCAGCCACATTTCTGCTGCACCGCCTATTGCAAAATTCATTTAGGTCCAGCTTTGTATGCAGAAACATATTGAGATGGAGCAATTTGTTGTCTTAGGTTACAAACCAAGACATTTCAATTTAATTCAATAATGTTTGTTTCTACACAGATATCTCTTAAGATTTCCTAAAAGAATCCTTGGAACAAACAGTTTGCCCCCAAAAGCTGCTCTTCCTGTAAGCCTTTCAACTACTTGCAATTATTTGCAAGTAATTACAGTATATCTTACATGAATACAAAAAGAGTTTTCTTCGTGACATTTGAACTTTGAATTATGCCTACATGCGAAGTAATGGCATCAGAAGAAGGAAAGGCAGATATGAAAGTATTTAGTAAAACCAGATCACTCAAGAAAACTTTGGCAGACTACATCTGGATGCCCAGGGCTACAATTGCATTAAAAGTTAAAAAACAACAATAAATATTGTCCAAAATGAAGAGTGGACAAAGGGAAGAAAGCCTAAACACAAGTCTTTTGCTAATGATTTCATCTGAATTAAGAACATGAACGATATTTGGCATGATAGTAATTCCAAATAAATTGGCATTGGAAACCTCCACTATTCCTGCTCCAAGGTTTATAAAGGCAGAGATGAGAAAACTATGGAAATATAAGACACTACTGAGTAAGATTATCAGTTATGCTTCCACCTATCCATTACTTGAGTGACTCCACTCATAAAGAAACACATTTTTAGGCACAGATGCATAGGTGGTACTCAGCCGGTTTTGACCAGTTCCAAGCAGGTAGTGGACAACATCAGTGCCCCCCCCCCAGGCTCTATGCCATCCTATTTAGGGACATTTCCAAGCCACGTGCATGATCAAAGCACATGCACAGAAGACTGAGCTCACCTTGGTGAACCAGTAGGGAATGTAAGTGAATACCATTCCTGCACAGATGTTTGTGAAGAACGGCCTAAACACATTGATCCCAGTGCAAATAGACTTCCAGAGCAGCTTGGAGTTTCATCTCCAAGAGAAGCATATGTCCAGAGATATTTTACAACATGTGCCATTTCCCGAAATGGATGCTGTTTATATGAAGAATAATACATGTTTCTTCATCCCGATCAGCATGCCCATTGACCTTGTTGACTAGGAATGATAAGATTTGTAATCCAGTAATTATGAACTGACAATTGCATGCAGGGCCTCAGAAAGTGGAAGGTGAATTTCCAGTGAGTCCAAGTCTTTCACCATCACTGCACTCACCAGCTGTCATCTAACTGGGATTCATTGTAAAAAGAAAAGAAGAAAAAAGCACAGCTTCCCTACAAGTAGGAGGAGCCTTGGTGGTGGAGTGGTTAGAATGCAGTATTGCAGGCTAATTCAGCTCACTGCCAGGAGTTCGATCCTCACCGGCTGAAGGTTGACTCCACCTTCTATCCTTCTGAGGTCGGTAAAATGAGGAGCCAGATTGTTGAGGGCAATATGCTGATTCTGTAAACTGCTTAGAGAGGGCTGTGAAGCACCATAGAGCAGTATATAACTCTAAGTGCTATTGCTATTGTTATTACGAAGCAGAATTTTGTGTGCAACTGAAAGCACCCTGGAACTAATAGCACATCTACCTTAGTATTAACTGCTCATCAAAAAAAGAACAATCCTTGGGAAGAGTTTTTTAAAACTCTTAAAACATTGACTGACATTGTAAAACTGGAATAATGTAATGGAAACACCGCAGTTGGTAACCTGAAGTATGTTAATGTTTTATGGCTGACTGAAAATCAAGGGGAAAGTCAAGAAATATAACACTTCCCCCTCACATCCCCAGTTGTAGAAATAGGAGGTAGCTTAGTTGGGTATTAACCTCCCTTCTGTACTGATGACTTGGGCAGCCAGAGTCCATAAGCATCTCTTGAAAAAACACTGTGTAGTTTTTTTTTACATTAAGTGACATTTTAGGAATCTTAGCATTGGGGAAACAGGCCTCCCTGCTGCTATCTTGGCTTTTTTTAAAAATTGAATAAGAGGAGGGGAGCTTGACATGAAATACGAGTACCTTATAGAATTTAGGAGGAGGATCAAGCCAGTCCTTGAGAGACAATAGCTGGTGGGTGGGATGGATATATTTCTAGTTCAGAAGCATGTTACAAATCAAGACAAAAATCACTAAAAACTGGGCCTGCCTTTGTGTAAGAGAGTAATTGGTAAATGTGATTTGTCACCTGAAAAGCCATAAGAAGCACCCTGGGAGGTGGGAGTGGGTGCTTCTGGTGCAGTGTATTTAAGCCTAATTGCTGGAAAGCGAAAGACAAGTAGATGGGAGAGGTGGATCAGGAGAGCATTCTGATGAGAGTGATGTCTTCACTAACTCGGTGGTGCAATGCAGTAAGCTGGGTGGGTAAAATGCTCCGTCTGGATATAAACTGCAAAGAACGAGGGCTGTCAGAAATAGCTGCATAGAAATGCTGGGGGAGAGAGAGAGAGACAGAGACAAAGACAGACAGACAGCTGGCAAGAGAAACTTTGCTGGGTGGAAATAGCTGTCTTCCTGTGGGAAATTCTTGATACTGAAGTTCAATTCATTGTTGCTTTTCATTGTCACAACATTTCGGTTTCATTTTTCTTTTGTATGCAAATCAGGCTTTCTCAAAGAGAAAAAAAAAATGGGCATGCACCAAGCTCTTGTCTTGCTCCTCCGTGTAGCATGACTGCAGAATGACTCCCCTTTGATCCAGACAGTTTCCTTTTTCTCTTTCAGCCTCCCCAACTGGCAGCATTGTTCAGAGAATATTTAAATACGCTTTAGGTGGAGGTCTCCCTAGAGGCAGATTCTGAAGAGCCAAGGCGATACTTTTGACTGCAAGGCATCATTCTGGATGCTGATGAGCAAAGTGCCTTTGTCTGGCTGGAAGATAAAATCCCTTTTTCTGCCAGTAGAAAGCTGCTGCAATTGTGTTCTACAATAGTCCAGAGCTAACTATTGAATGTATTGCAAAAGCATCTAGTCTAATCATTGTGGCGATCACAGTATAGATTGGCCATCCCACCCCCATCCCCCAACTGTTCCACAGACCAGTAAAATCAGAAGCACAGAGGGTGCCTGAGGCTCACTAGCAGATTTCCCTTCTTAGTGCTCCTTGGGGCCTTTTTCTCACGATGAACAGCGCTGCAGCAGGAATGAATAGATCACCCAGGACACTTTATACCAGATGCCATTTGGGCAGGATTTAGAGTGGGATGCCAATGGTTTACCACCAGCACCCAGCCCAAGCATTTCAGCAAAGGTTCCTGTTGGTTCCTGTTGCTTCCTCTCAATTTTCTTCATTTTCTGGCCTGTCACTTTAAACAGTTTCAAGCTCCCTCCCCCCCTTCCCCCCATTTAATGAGCAAACATCATTGTAGGTCAGGAGGATGTGATAGGAAAGACTTGGCTTAAGTTAAACCACATTTAGCTGCTCAGCACTGCATAAAGCTGTGCTGCATAGCCCAAGAACAGAGCCCTGCCAGAGTAGGAGGGAGCCCTCTAGAGCAGTATTTCTCAACTTCAGCAACTTTAAGATCTGCAAACTTCAAATCCCAAAATTCCCTAGTAATCATGAAGAGATCAACTCTCCCCTGGCTGGTGGAGGAATTCTGGAATTTGAAGTCCACTCAAACAAAAGTTTCCAAGGCTGAGAAACACTGACTTATGGTCATTTAACATATGATTCATTTAAAAAAATTTTTTTAATTTAGACTATTCATTCTTGTAAGCTATCTAAACAATTTCTTCACTCCATATGTACCAGTGGTGGGTTTCAAAAATTGTTCGAACCTACTCTGTGGGTGTGGCCTCCTTTGTGGGAGTGGCTTGCTGTCCATGTGACTGGATGGGAGTGGCTTGCAGCCCATGTGACTGGATATGAAGATGCCGACAACACTTGTCAGAACCACCTTAAATTACCTCACACACAGCACTGGCATGCATAAGAATATGATGTAAACTTGTTTTTTAAAAGGCACCTTTGGTTTGCATTAAAACAACTTCAACACACGCAATGTTCTGATTGCACCACAAATGCAGTAGTCGTCCTTACCTTTCACAGAGGCACTGAGTTTTATAAATATGAGCATGATAGTGTAGAATAATCATATCCAAGGACCAGTGGTGGGTTTCAAAATTTTTTGGAACCTCTTCTGTAGGTGTGGCTTGCTTTCCAGGTCCACTGGTGGAACCTCTTCTAACCAGTTCGGTAGATTTGATGAACCGGTTCTACCAAATAGGTGCGAACTGGTAGGAACCCACCTCTGATATGTACCCCTTTGCAATCCTTCTTTTAAAAGAGTCATTAGTCCTCTCACTGTCCCCTCTGTGGAGACCTTATGTAGTCCAGTTTAAATCTGTGGAATAGATAAGACAATGGAGGTAGTAATATAGCAATAGCAGTAGACTTATATACCGCTTCATAGGCCTTTCAGGCCTCTCTAAGCGGTTTACAGAGAGTCAGCATATTGCCCCCAACAATCTGGGTCCTCATTTTACCCACCTCGGAAGGATGGAAGGCTGAGTCAACCCTGAGCCGGTGAGATTTGAACCGCTGAACTGCTGATCTAGCAGTAGCCTGCAGTGCTGCATTTAACCACTGCGCCACCTTGGCTCTTCAAATTGTAGTCTACAATCTATGACTACAATTGAGACCAGAATCTTGGTTGTTGAGTGAGGCAGTCATTAAGTGAGGTGTCCCATGAACACTCACTCGATAATCTCAATCCTGGCACTCCCATTGTCACTGTTAAGCAAAAATCATTGGTCACTAAGCAAGCAGAGTCGTAGGTTTGGTGCCTTGGTGGAAGAGGCCCAATATTAGCTATGTGCAAGTTGCTGGGTGCGCATGCAGCCCACTCACCTTTGGCTGTTTTTCTCCCACTACTGATGAACGAGTTCTGTTCCCCAAGCTGCCTCAACTGTTCTCCATTCTGACATTTGGATGTCAGACTCCTTCAGCAAGTTCTGACCAGTTCTGGAGAACTGGTAGCGGAAATTTTGAGTACTTCAGAGAATTGGTAAATACTACCTTTGACTGGCCCCGCCCCCATCTATTCTCAGCCTCCTGAGTCCCAGCTGATCAGGAGGACATGGGGATTTTGCGGTATTCTTCCCCTGCCACACCCACCAAGCCATGCCACACCCACAGAACCGGTAGTAAAAAAAAATGAATCCCACCACTGTTTAGAAGCCTCGTTCTGCCAATCTCATATGCCATTCTTTCTCCAAATCACAAGCAGAGTGAAGCTTTCAAACCATTGCAAGAATTGGATGCTAGCATGGAGAATGAATGCTGTGCTAATGTGTCCGCAGTGGGAGAAAATTGGCTGAAGGTGAGCAGTTTGAGTTGCGACCTCAACTGAGGTCGTAAGTGCAGGCAGACTGCCAAATGCCTAATTTTTATCCCAGGATTGCTAAAACTACTTTTACTATAAAATTACAGGAGCAGAATCTTGAACGTCTTGACACTTCCCCAATCATGTCTAAGATGCTTCCTCAGATTACAACTTGGGCTCAAATTTCTTTTGTCTAGCTGTTGCCTTGGTTGCAGCTCATCCTCCTGTCCTACTCAAGGTTATTGCAATTGCCCATTATATCAGATATTATGCAAATCTATTCCTTTTTATTTTTAATATTTTTATAGTATTACCACTTGTTAATAAAAAGTCTCATCTGTATCCATCCATCAGCTCTTAAAGCTTCAATTGCTCCAATATACTGTCTTCCCTCTAAAATCTCCATTCTTTTTCTTATTATTTCTACATACTGCAGCTCTTTAGCAGAACTAATCTTTCTGCATCTATAAAGTGCGTAGAAATATGCAGATGCTTTTAAAATGCTTTATATACTTTTAAAGATTATTGGCATTTGATAACCCAAATTTATTTATTTATTTATTTATTTATTAGACTTATATACCGCTTCATAGGGCTTTCAGCCCTCTCTAAGCGGTTTACAATTTTTTTAGCAAATTGAGTCAGCAACTTGCCCCCACAGTCCGGGTCCTCATTTCACCCACCTCGGAAGGATGGAAGGCTGAGTCGACCTTGAGCCGGTGAGATTTGAACCGCTGAACTGCAGATCACAGTCAGCTAAAGTGGCCTGCAGTACTGCACCCTAACCACTGCGCCACCTCGGCTCTTTTTTGACAATATGACAATAAGCCAAATAATAATCCTGGAAGCAGCAAACTGAATAGGGTGGGATGGTTGATAGGACCCATAAGCAATAAGTATCTCACAGTGATTAGGCTCAAATTAAATATAATGGATTCTCGGGAGTTATTTCTTGTATCCTGTAGCATCTCCAAAGTATCATAACATACATGTAATAAGAATATTAATATGCATATACCGGTAATAAGTAACACTTTAACCTGAAAGGCTTGGGAGCCTACAAAGTCACATTAGACATGGGATTGGACTTTCAGAAGAAGGACCCCAATAGTGTACCAATTCCCTGTCCCAAATTCTGTTGGCCTTGTAAGTGATGCTGAAAATATAGGCAGCAACAAACTGAAGGTCATCCTGATGAGGAAAAGCACAGCTGCTCAGAGCCCATATCATCATTAGTACTACTCACAGACTATTTGGACTGTTGCCCAACTTAGAGAAATTGGAGAGACCTGCATGAAGACCAAGGATGAAAGCTAGGGGACAAATAAATATTCTGGAAGAAATTCTGCCACTTAAAATTTAGTCATCAAGCTTAAGGATTATTCCATGAACACCACAGTTGTATCGTCAGAGACAAAACTACTTAAACGTACTGCGACCCCGCTTTCATTAGTAATAGTGTCAATAAATATTTTCAATATTATATGGATTATTCAAGTTTAGCTAATCGGTTTACGGTTTATTAGGATTTGTATGCCGCCCACTCTCGAGAGACTCAGGGCGGCTTACAGGTAAAACGGGGAGGGGGGACATATAAAAAATTAAAAAGATCAGACATTAAAATTGCACAACATTCATAAAGCTTAGAGTGGGGCTGGATAAATCAACAGCCCCAGGCCTGCCGGAACAGCTAGATCTTAATCGCTTTGCGGAAGGCCGGAAGAGTAGTAAGGGCCCGGATCTCCACGGGGAGGTCGTTCCATAGGGCCGGAGCAGCTACAGAGAAGGCCCTCCCCTGGGGAGTCGCCAGCCGACATTGACAGGCAGATGGAGTCCGGAGGAGGCCTAGTCTGTGTGATCTTATTGGTTTCTGGGAGGTAAATGGCAGGAGGCGGTCTCTCAGGTAGCCAGGTCCTAAACCATGTAGGGCTTTAAAAGTAACGACTAGCACCTTGAAACGTGTCCGGAGACCAATGGGAAGCCAGTGCAGTTCGCGGAGGATAGGTGTAACGTGGGTGTACCTAGGTACCCCCACTATCGCTCGCGCGGCTGCATTCTGGACCAACTGAAGTCTTCGAACACTCTTCAAGGGCAGCCCCAGGTAGAGCGCGTTACAGTAATCCAGTCTTGAGTCCTTTTTCAATATACAAGTTACTCCATATACAGTAAAACCTGGCCTTTCTGTGATGCCACTTGTGCCATTCTGCCATTGGACATCTCCTTAGAGACCACACCTCTTTTATTTTCTTTCTTTCATTCAATCGGTTTCTTTTATTTAAAGGCAAAATAGCATTTCACAAGGCAAAATAGTAGCTTCTCACTTTACTTTTTATATGCAGTGCATCCTATCAGACTCTAGCATCTTCAGCTATTGAACCAAAGGTAACATGACTGGAAGACTTTCAGCTTTACTTCAGAAGAGCCATAGGGGGTCAGAGCAGGCAGGGTAGGCTAGAAACATTCAGTTTAAGAACTTTTGTTCACTTGCACCAATCTATGACTCAAACTTACTGTGGGTTTGTGTGTGTGTGTGTGTGTGTGTCCGTGTGTGCGTGCGTGCTCTGGCTTCACCATGTTGCTTTTAAACATTTCCTGGACCATAAATGAGACAGCTGTAAAAAGGTAAAGGTTCCCCTTGCATATACATGCTACTCCTTCCCGACTCTAGAGGGCGGCGCTCATCTCCGTTTCAAAGCTAAAGAGCCAGAGCTGTCTGAAGATGTCTCCTTGGTCATTTGGCCAACATGACTAAATATTGAAGGTGCATGGAACGCTGTAACCTTCCCACCAAAGGTGGTCCCTATTTTTCTATTTGCATTTTTACATGCTTTTGAACTGTCCCAGGTTGGCAGAAGCTGGGACAAGTAACGGGAGCTCGCTCCGTTACGCAGCGCTAGGGATTTGAACCGCTGAACTGCCAACCATTCTGATCAACAAGCTCAGCCTCTTAGCCACTGAGCCACCTTGTACATCATCCTTAATTGTCAAGAGGTTAAAGTAATATTTTCCCACTCATTCTGACATCTTCCAAAAGTAGCCTCAAGGCATAAAAACCTATTAAATTTCATCATTCATTAAATTAGAGAAAAGTTAGGTGATTCCTGCTATTTGAAGCAGAGGCCATAGTGGCAGGCCAGAGAAGAGCAATTGAGGCTATACATCTCACACGAATCTAATTTTCAGTTATCTCAAGCATGGGTGGATACCTCTTTAACTCAGCAGCAGGAAATGCCCTAAATTCACCTTGTGTTCAATTGGCTGGCTCTACTATTTAAGTCTTAAATTAATACTGTTGACTCTGCAATTATTTATTCCCGCAGTAAATAAACATTGAGTGGGAAATAATCTCACCTCTTAAGAGATAATCAGGGATAAATTTGGCAACAAAATTCAGAATGGAGAAATGTATGAATCTGTCCACATACAGTTGAAAGCGCCAAAACTGAAAACATATACTAACTATGTAATCTATATGCCCCATTCTAAATTGATAAACTTTTCATTGCATTGTTTTCAGCCCCCAATACCTTCACATTGTTTTAAAGCTGGTTCATGAGACCATCTTACATCACTGCAGACTTCAGAATGCAGAGAACATCCCAATCTGGGCACTGAACCCACCCACTGCATCCAAGCATAAAAGAAAAAAGAAGAAGAAGCAGTTTGATGTTTTGCAGCTGCCTGGTATCTGCCAAAGAGAAGGGCAAAACAGATGGCACCTTTCTAATTTCACCCCAGCTCCTTTTGCCTTGAGTACTGTTTGCGATGGAACAGCCATAGCATCTAGAAAGAGTGAATATAATCCAGATTAATTTCAGTAGAGTTTTAATATGTAATCAACTAGGCAGTGTAAATGTGCAAAAATGTAATTTCTAATCTGAGTGGTTGCTGTGATGGGGGATTTGGGAAGCCATCAAGCTATCTTTCCTCTTTTAAGGATTCATAAAAAGAATATTATATCAGCTGAACCGCAAAAACCAGAAGGTTGAGGGAGACAAAGTTCATGCTAATAGAAAAGCAAATCATTTAAAGGCTTTGTATAATGTCTGTATAGTCCCCGTCACATAGCTTGGTGTATAATGAGTCAAGAAATCTTAGGACATCTTGTCTATCTTCAAGAGATGCCATGTCCTTATAACTCTGTTCCCATTGAGTCTTACTCCTAGTTACTACATGACCAATATATTTAACAAAATCTATCTTAAATTGGATCTTACTTTTATTAAATTTAATATTTTTAGCATGCACTAACTATTGCCATTATCTGATGCAAAATATGAGCATGGTCTTCTGGAGTCCACTGCAATAATCATATCATCATCTGCTGTTATGTGCAATATATTGCATGCTCAATTTTTTCTCCTCTTCTCCTTCTCTTGTTGAAATAATTCAGCAGAAGACTTTAGCCCAAATAGAAGGCAATGGAAATAACAACTTCCCCAAGTACCATAATATATCCATCACCATGATCACTCTTTCACCTAATCTAAATTCACTTGCTAAGAGCTATCCATATCATATACATCTTTATTCATGCCAATTGATTCAAAATTTATTCATTTGTGGGAATAGTGTAATGCTGTCTCTGTATAGCCTTATTTAGATCACAAGAATCCAAATATATATTTAATTCATTTTTCTTTTTTGTAGTAACCAAGTTACTAACCCCGTTTGGGGGTCCTGTGACTAGATGTTACTCCTATTTTCTCCATCCAAAATAGTGTCTTTCAATCTATCCAATATAGCAAACTTTTCTGCACTCAGGCATAACAGGAGTAACTTTTGGATCAATGTGAATGTGGTAAGACCTTCAGAGTCACCTAACCCTTCAAACATATCAGATTAAACAGCTATCAGCTAATGCCAAATCAATGGTTTAGCTGTGTTCATACCAACCTGCTGAACAAGATGTTAAAATTTCCCAAGCTGTATTTCCCAATGTTGGAATTGAAACATTTGTTACATGAAACAGCAATCTTGTTTTCTTTGCATCTTGGCTTTTCAAATAATTCCTATATAACAGTTCCTCCATAAGCTACCAGAGAAACACTACTCATAATTAATCAGCTTAGTAGGGATTATTGGTGTTTTTTCCTCCAATTTTAAAACCAAACTCAACTTCTTCCACTTCAACTCATAGTTATTAGCTTTAGCTTTAAGTTGAGTAACAAAATTTTCAACTGTATGTTGCAAGGCCCAAACAACCAGGTCCATACATGAAGCCTTCGAAATGATTGATGTGTTGCTCAAGCTTATACTCAGGAATCTTCTCAGGCTAATGATTTGCATGTGGGTAAAACTGAATAAGGGCCAATAGCATTCAAGGGAGGCTTGGACTTATTGAATTAAGAAATTAAACACACTGCAACATATTCTAATGCAGTATTGCTCCTATTTGGAAACTCATGTTATCATCCTACAATGTTCCTTATTTTGGATTTCTTCAAGGGGTAAACCTACTTTGCTGTCTATTGGGAGGGAACATTAGGGCCAAGTGGTTGGGTTATTGTGCTCTGTTAAACATCACATTTATAGGAAATAATAAAGTTATAGAAAATTTTTAAAAGATGAAGAAAAACAAAGAACAAGGGGAAAATGTGGTGGGAAAAAGAGAGAGTGGGAAATTCCAATGTTGAAAAGCAGCATACATCAGCAGTCTACTGCTGTAAATCAGATGTAGATTTGTTCTTTTAGTAGCATGTAACAATTATTTTGGCCATTTTCTTGTACAAACAATCTACAATTCTTGGCAAACATTTCAGGTACCAGGGACATAGCCAAAAAGAACATGTGCAGCCCTGAAAAGCAATAATTACCCTGGAGTCACATGAACAGTTCTGTGGATTTCAGCTCCAAATACTATGTCAATCCTAGAATAAAACTAATCCATATAAGCTTATTCCAATTTTCCAAATTCCAAACCATGGTTCCAAAAATCCAGCCCAAGTCTAGGTTCTCATGTGGTTAAAATGCACGGCTCCTTTTGTAGTATACCTGACAGCTCTCTGCTAGGAAAAACAAAGTATGATGGTAATTTCCAGTAGTCTAATCACTCAAGTAGTAAATTTGAGATGAGAACAGTGAATGACACATATGCATTGTTCTTGCACATGTTTAGATGCAAATTGCATAGCCTCTTTCTTGGAAGAGTCATTATCCTGCTTGGGAGAAAACAACATTTTTCCTGCTATTTTTTTACAGGACAAGTCCTGTCCAAAGCAGCAACATGACCAAGGTAGCTAAAGATATGGCTAAGAGATCAATATTTGAACCCAAAGCAAAATTCAGATATGATTTTCTTTCAGGGGTTCAGACTAAAATATATCTGCCTCTCTCTTTAATTTTGGCTGATCTCATCAAGTCTTGGGAAATTCAAAGAAAACAAATCAAACCTCCTAAATGCAAAAGAACATTATTCCAGTTGTCCATATTTCACGATTACCTGATTCATCTTTGAGACTAGGGGATATTTTTGGTCCAAAACTAAATATCCAGTTATTGGGCCAACAGCATCAGAGAGGAGTCACCAAAGAGTTGTGTATACAAAAGGGGGTGAGATTCGCATCTCAATACTGTGCCCGTCACCTTGCCTTTTGTAATCTCCCTCCCACCAGATGCCCCTGAACCAGAACCGAGGGGAAAAAACATTCACTTAGAATTAAGAAAATACCTACTCATATAAATGTAAAGGTAAAGGTTCCCCTTACACATATGTGCTAGTCATTTCCGACTCTAGGGGGCAGTTCTCATCTATGTTTAAAAGCCGAAGAACCATCCCTGTCCATAGACGTCTCCATGGTCATGTGGATGGCATGACTAAATGCCAAAGACACACAGAACGTTGATACCTTCCCACCAAAGTGGTCCCTATTTTTCTACTTGCATTTTACATGCTTTCAAACTGCTACATAGGTTGGCAGAAGCTGGGACAAGTAACGGGAGCTCACTCCGTTACATGACACTAGGGATTCAAACTTCTGAACTGCTGACTTTCTGATCGACAAGCTCAGTGTCTCAGCCATTGAGCCACTGTGTCTCACATACACATACCAAAATGTGGCAGGATAATTTTTTCATTCATTCTCAGTTCCTCTATATATGGTGCATACAGTAAATATCCTAACTTAGGATAAATGTTTTGTTTTGCTTTGCTTTGCTTTGCTTCTGGTAGTCAAAAATCTTGACTCTAGTATCCCTACATGTAAAATAAAACCCAGCCTAATTTCTGTCCAGTTCCAATATATCATAAAAAAGCCAAACAAGTAATAATACTAATAATACTTAGTGAGTATTATTTCATTACAGAAAAAAGCAGAAGATATCAGAAATATATAATATTGTAAGAATGACAGCAAGGGAGAAATTAATCTTGTATTGAAGTTAATGTATAATTACTTAGTTGTCAATATTCAAATCTATACATGATCTGGAAATTTCTATTTATAAAATTATACTCAAGGACTGGGAATCTCCATAGAGACTCAAAGACTAACTACTACTACTGTATATTTGCCTGGAAGGAAAATTATCTGAACTCAAGGAAATTCTCCCCATACAGGAAACATTATATGCGAAAAAGGCCTTGTGTGCCTCCAATATTTATTGATTGGATTTCTATAGTATAGCCACCCATCTCAACAAGATACAAGTTCTCTGTGAATTTCAGAATGCATTCCCACAGTATAATTAAAATTTGGAAAAATAGTCTTTCTTCAAACAATAAAACTCATCAGCCACCCACTGGCTATCCTTTTCCCCAACTAAGTCACTCAAAGACCCGTAAAGGAGTATACTGGAGTAAAAAGTAAATTGCCTCCCTTTCTTGTCCCAATTTCTGCAATCAAGTTGCTTTAACACAGTCTTCTCCAAGACTTGAAGGTCTCCAGATAGTTGTTGGGATTGAAAGTCTCAGGATTCCAAGGCAAGCTGCCATCAAATCCATCCAGTTGTAATTTATTCAGTAAATTGTGGTAAACAATCTATGCGGAGGTGGTGTTCTATATATTGGACCATTCACCCGAACCAGTAGTGGAAATCGCATTTGGCCCCACCCACCCCGGCTCTATGGCATCCCACTTAGGCCCTTTATTTAACCAAAAGTGCATACGTGGAAGGCTGAGTGCATGCGTGGAATTGGCAAATGTGAGTGAAGCGCACACTTGCGTGTATTCACATTTACAAACCAGTAGGGAAGCTAAGTAAATACCACCCCTGAATCTATGGCTAAGCAGCAACGTGCATGGACTCAATTTGACAAGATGCTGTTAAAGACTAAGAGTAACAACGAAAGAACAAAATGCTGAATTTTTTAGAGTATAAGACGAACCTTTTTCCCCCAAAAAAGAGGCTGAAAATCTGTGTGCGTATTATACACTGAATACAGCATTATTTGCCTCCCGAAACCCCACCCCCTTCACCCAAATGGCCGTGCATAGCCTTTAGGAGGTTTTCAGAGTGCTGCTGGGTGCTGGGGAGGGCAGAAATGAACGCAAAATGGGCCTTTTTTGCTCAATTTTGCCCCCCTTCCCCCCAGGATCACTCTATAAGCCTCCTAAAGGCTATGTATGCCCTTTTTGGGGACAAAAAATGGGCCCGTTTTCACACAAAAATGGCCATTTTTTGCTTATTTTTGCCCCCCCACCCCACCCCACCCCCAGGAGCACTCTACAAGCCTCCTAAAGGCTATTCATGCCCCCTTTTTTGGGGGGGAAATGGGGCCATTTTCATGGAAAATGGGCCATTTTTGGGAGGTCTGCAGAGTGCAAAAACTTTTTTTTAAAAAAATTGCCTCTTCAAAATCTTGGTGCGTCTTATACTCCAGTGCGTCTTATACTCTGAAAAATACGGTACATAAAAGCATAGTAAGAGCTCTCTTAAATGAGACAGAGGCTTATCTTATTTTCTCCACTGGCCTCGTTATCCAGTAGAAGGTATGATGACATTACAAGTATGACATCAACTCACAAATGATGCTGTTAATTGAGGGAAGCAACATTAGGCCAAGAAGGAAGGAATAGTAGAACAACATGTTATTGAATGAAGTTAAAACTATGATAAAGAGGACAATATAGAAGCCACAGCAAGGAAAAGAATATAATGTTATGATGGTTATGCATATGTTCCAAATTCGGGGTATATAAAATGTCTTCCTCTCAGATGATCAGGGCCAAGCATTCAGTATTCTACACTGATGCTTTCATAGGCATGAAGCATCCTATATTTGAATTCCTTCACTGAGCAGATTTATTAATTTAGTTGCCTAAATAGTTCATTTCACTTTATAAATCTATGGTTCTGTATTATAGACCAGGAAATTGTTATTATATTTTTATTTCCTAGCTGGGATTAACTTTTATTTAAATTTATCAAGACCAGTAAGAACAAATTGCACCACTATAAGTTCTGTAAGAGCTGTGTTGATTTCATGAAAACATACATCCAAATCCATCCAAATGCAGTATTTGTTCTCGTAATACCCAACAAAAGAGAAAATGGAGCTGGAAGAAAAGGAAGGAAGTAAAAATCACAAGAGTGATAGTAGAAGAAATAATACAGGTCATAAATGAAACATTTTTATAGGGTAGCTAAATCTCTGAAGAGAATGAATAGAAAGAGGGTGTATGAGGAAAGGATGTAAAATCTGTTGGCAACAGATAGAAAAGAATTCTGTCCCCAAGTGCCACAAAAGTGTGTGAGATTAGGAAATTTGCAAAAGGGTTATTGGTGAAATGATAAAATGAGTTGTTGAAGAGGAAGAATATATAAGGTATATAGGCACTTGCAAAGCCTGGTTAAGATTAAAAGCCGTAGAGAAAATGCAGACTGGTCTTCACAAAAGAAAAAAAAATTTTTTGGAAGTGAGTGAAAATGATTTTAAAAGAAACCTTCAGCAGAGTGAATGGAAGTCAGAATAAAAGTGATAAAGATTTGAGTTTAAAGTGAAGTGAGAATTTCTGGCTAGAGAAATCTCTAGGGCTTCCTGTGTGTACATTGCAGAAATTAAAAAATGGCCTTTCTGCTCCTTTCAACTCAGGAGACAGAGGCCATTTCCTCACTAGTGATTTATGGCTCTTTCTAGCGTCATCCAACTATTGTTGCACTGATATAACAGTAATGAAGGCAGACTTTACATTGCTCAACAATAGTTGGATGACGCTTTAGAAGATACAGTAAGGAAATGACCAGAGAATAGAGATGGCATTCCTTGTAGTGTCAGGCCAATGGTGGGAAGGTGTCATCCGCCGACAAAGGAAACTGATTTCCTCTGCTTTAGCTGTGCAAGCCCTTAGGATTACTAGCATTTATAGCTACGCAGGAGATACAGTCAGCCAAATTAATTATTCCAATAGAATCCACTAAACTAAAAACAGAATGACACCAAGGAAAAACTTGTCCTTCCTGGTTCTTTTTTTTTTTCCACTTCCGCTTTTGTCTGAAACTGCAGAAGACCAAATTAGCTGTCACCGAGTTACTAAATTTAAAACGTTTGCCACAGCTTTGAGGGTTATTCTCTCTGCCTGTGTTGTCTCACTTGGCAATTCGTTCTTTTTAATCACATTGTGTGATAAGATGACAATTGCAGGCAGAGATCCAAGACCTGCAGAGCAAGCTGACTCACCCTGAAATTATTACAATTTCAGGACCTTCCTTTCTGCCAGCTTTAAGCCACCTTCCTAATTTTCTGATTCTTGATTATATGGGTAATAATAATAAAACAATCATTATTGTAGTGGTGTGACTGTACCACCATGATTAAGGATGAATCAGTTTTCATTTTAACTAGTCAGAGTAGCTCCATGTATGGCGCTCTGTGTGTGTGTGTGTGTGTATGTAAACTTTAAGTGATATATTTTGATGGGCAGAGGTGGGTTGCTCCCGGTTTAGCCCAGTTCGGCTGAACTGGCAGTGGAATTCAGGCCTGGGTCGCAGAACCTGCAGCGACCCAGGCCTGCCACACCCCCAAACTAGTTCCCTTGCCACTAACAGGGCCACCGTCACTTTGGTTTTTAGTGACTGTACATATGCACGTCACCATAAATTGTTCTGTGCATGTGCAAAGAACAATTTACATTGAACAGCGTATGTTCACAGGTTGCAAACCGGTAGTAAAACCAGCAGCAACCCATCCCTATTGACCGGGGGGGGGGGGGGGGAGGAACTGTCCTGCACAGTACATTGTCTGCATCACAGGAGATAATAAACATGTTTGTTTCCAGAAAGATTGCCCACCGAGGATCACAACAGATGACTATAATGTCACTAGAATAGGCAGGTTTCCATGGCCTCACCACCTCATCACTCTGTTAATAGATACCTTACATCTATTGAAAGTTTAGCATATCTATATTCCTTCTCTGTTGAAAAGCAGGGAAAACCACATCATTTTTATTCAGCTGTTTGTGTCAAATTTTGGCTGCATTATTGAGGATTAGGGAATGTTGGAGCCTGCAGAAAAAGCATGGATAAGTTACATACAGCTTGTGGTCCACAGTTAGTAGATCTACTCAGAAGATTTACCGGTAGTTCACTGGAGTCATTGCTAGATAAATAGTTGTAGAATGTGTAACTTTTATCTGTAAATTAATCCCATTGAACTAGGTAAGACTTAACTCCAAATAGACATGCACAAGATTGAATAGAAAGTTATGTAAAAGTCAAAAGAAATTATATAATAAATCCAATTAACAATTGGAGTTATTGCAAAAACTATATATCCTTGACTGTTTTTCCACAAAAAATGAATCCAATGTTAGGGAAATCTTACTAAAGATGGTATAATGCATCAATTTTGATTATAATCTTGGCAATACAATCTAAAACTTCAGTGCAATTTTAGCAGTCTGTACTACCACCTATGGATTGTTTTCCTGGTCATTTGTTGATAATTTCCTGAAATAAGTTTAAAAGGAATTTAATAAGATTCATAAAGTTCAAATCTAAAATTATTCTCCTAGCATTTTTATAGTAAAAGAATTTGTTGCGTCTAATGTAAAGGTTAAATATATGTTATGGATGAGATTCCTTTATTATTAAAAGAAGTGCTGTATTCTTTAGATGTAAATTGGTGGTGATTGATAGGAATGAAATGGCTGGACTCGATTCATGTGAAAGCAAGTTGAAACTTGTGATCAATCTTTTTACAAAATATATTAAGAAATAAAAGGGTTTCATAAGTCCATAAAATCTTCTAGCTACCCATTCTGAACAAATTTATCCCATGCTTCTAATTATAATAATACAAAAATAGAAGAAAGTTAGAAAGCCAAAAACTTATACCACCTTCTCAAAACTTTTAAATAGAGTTTTAACTATGGATTTAAGGTAGCAGTGGTTAATTTCTTACTGTAAAGAGGAAATGGGATCGTTTTGACTGCTAAAATAAATTAATCCAACTCAATCTGTATCCATCAAACACTCTTTGTTTTTCTAACGTTATGAAGTAATTGAAAATAAGGTTAAGATTTGGTAAGTCTAAAGTGCTCTCTTGCTTGCTGATGAAGTCATGGCAAAATTTCAGGGGGCTTGAGTGGCTTTAAGCTCAAGGTTAAGCCTAAGACTCTGAGACACAAGACAGAATAGTTAGGAATCTTTATTGTTGGGCAGTTTTGGCATAACTAATATGTCAATTTATCTCCATTTATGTCCCACAACTTTTATTGTGCTTTTGATGATCGGTTGCTTTGCTGATTTTGCTGCAACAAACTGAGCTAGTTCTGCTTCTTTGGACTCAGTTAAAGAAGAGAACATTCCATTATGTCTTAGTATATCAAAAAAAACCTTTACACTTTTTTAACAGAACAGCAAGATATTCCACACAGCTAGAACTATCATAGCACATATTCATAGAAAATGTGAACATCTGAGCTGCTGTAATAGGAATGATTCATTGGCTGGTTGATCTGTGGCAACATTTGTTAACTCGTTTGAAATGTGGGGTCCTTGGTGCTCTCTGTGGTTTTCTTGCAGACATTTCATTACCAAACTAGGTAACATCTTCAGTGCAGTGATCTATGTTCTAATACAAAGGTAAAACGACTATAGTAAGGCTGCCTATCAGTGCCATCTCTGCTATCATATTTTGAGGCTTCTGATCAAAGACTTCTATCATGTAGTGTTCAGCAGCAGGAAATACAGCTCTCTTGAATTCCATGCTACAAAGAATATGGATCTTCATATTCAGACAGAAGTCCTTTTAATGATTGCATGAGTCATCTATAAATGTGAGTGGGGTTGAAGCCTTTATCCCCCTTCCTTCTGTCGTACATGGACATGTTGCAGGACCAGAACTTTTTGCAATGGTCTATTCATCTCAGGAGATAACTAGCCAGACCTATAACAAAATGCTCACTGTTGAAATGAATTCTTAGCTATTCAATTTGTCTAGCTTTCAACTCATGAAGTCCATACTGATAATTTCACATACAAAAATGAACAAAATGCTTCCAGAACTGTACTGCTATTGAATACCGTGGATCACTGGATGCATGACATAGATGATAGATGATGATGAGAGATGATGATGATGATGAGAGATGATGATGATAAATGATAGGTAGGTAGGTAGGTAGGTAGGTAGGTAGGTAGGTAGGTAGGTAGGTAGGTAGGTAGATAGATAGATAGATAGATAGATAGATAGATAGATAGATAGATAGATAGATAGATAGATAGATAACTGTTTCCCCTGAAATAAGACCCACCCCCCAAAAAGCCTTCTGTTTTTACATGCATGCACTCAAATTAAGCCCTATCCCCCCCCCAAAAAAATTAGCCCTAATTAAGGGCCCATCCACCCCAGAGCTCTGGATGAATCCAGAGCTCTGTTATCGGCTACAGAGAGCTTCCTGGAAGGCATCTGTAGCTGATAAAAGAGCTCCTTTACGATCTGTATGAAAAAAAGAAGCCAGGGGGCAATGTGCACGTCAATCCAGACCCCATTTCTCAGCTGCAGGGGGCTTTCAGGAAGGCTCTGGTGGCAAAACAGAGGCCAGGGGTGATGCATGAGAGCAGCAGCGACCACAGAAGAAGTGGGCCACTGGGAATATTGGTGCCTCTGCCATGAAGTGGGTCAATAATTACAAACACACACACACACTGAAAAGAAACCCTAGCCATTTGGGGGGAGGTCAAAAGAAAATAAGACTTGGCCTTATTTTCAGGAAAACATGGTAGATAGATGATAGATGGATGCATGGATCCATGGATGCATGGACGCATGGATGATAAATAGATACAGTAGGTAGGTAGGTAGGTAGGTAGGTAGGTAGGTAGGTAGGTAGGTAGGTAGACAGACGGACAGACAGACAGACAGACAGACAGACAGACAGACAGTATAGATGTAGATATAGAAAATAGAAAACTGTCAAAAAGCATATCCAAAAGTGCCAATATTGTTAATCTAAAATTATTTTAAAAAGTAATAATGAAAGGTAACCTAATCACCCAAGGCAACAGATGCTAAAGGACCACAGTTGTTGTTTTTGAACTTTTTGGCACTTTCTCTCTTTTGAAGAGACAAAGTAAAAATGTAAGATATGACCAGGCTGATGCTGAGGGAGGATTTTGAATTCCTTCATACCCACAAGATCTAAGTTCAACCCACCTTGAATTCCATTGAATCTTATCTACCATCAATTTGCCTTAACCATTAGTAGCTCAGATTCTTGTAGACAGTATTAGCATACAATAAACCTATATTCATTTGAATTGCCTGGACTCCTGATTTCCTCAGCTTGACTGAAAATGTCATAACATCATCCCGCCTCCCGGGTGTTATTTGGTGCCGGATACTGCCCCTCCATTACTTCAGTAACTGTGAACAAAGATCTTGTTCCAGGCTTTACATATATTTAGGTTTGCTCTATTTTCATTTAGCCCATATTTTTAACAACACTCACGGCAACTTGGCACAAGCATCAATTAATAGATCTCTATAATCATAAATAGGGATATTTCCCCTCACTGTAGCAATGGAATGATGAAAATATGTTCTTTGATCTCATTTCTTTAGTGTAAGAGAAAAATGGTGAAACAAGCAAGCAAGCAGAAGATTATACTTTCTGACTTAAAGGAAAAAATATGTTTGGGGGAAAAATCTGCCTGATAATATTGCTTTTTGATTTAGAAATCCTTTTCCTTAATCCTGGGAATTACATTGACAGCATGCAGCGGCATTCATATAATACAATTATTGAATTCATTCATTTTCAGTGTGCCATGAACTAACCAAGTCAGCTTGGTCTATCCAATGTATTAAGCCACAAAAAGAAAAAGAAAAAACTGAACGATCACATTCAGTTCAACCCTGCAAAATTTCAGATGCGGCCGCTAGGTCTTTAAGTGGCCCAGATAAAGATTAGCGCTATACATACTTCCAAATCATTCAGAAGAAATGTTTTGGACCTCATATGAGTACAACACTACTTGAGTAACAGAATAATAGAGTAAAACAGTTAGAAGGGCGCTTGGAGGTCTTCTAGTCCAACCCTCTGCTTAAGCAAGAGACCCAATACCATTTCAAATGGTTATTCAATCTCTTCTTAAACACTTCCAATGATGGAGCACTCACAACTTCTGAATGTCTACGGAGATTCTCAATCATTTCACTGTCAGGATATTTCTTCTTGTTCTATTCATTGAAACAGCCTGAATTTCTGGCCAAGCTGTGGAAAAAAAGAGAGAGATGGCTGCTTTCCTAAGTCAACTTCGGGCCTCCAGCAAGATGCTATAGTTATTCTGTCCCTTCTTATTCTGGCAAGCTAGCTTTATTTTAATTTTCTCTTCCACCAGAGACCAAGATTTTGATACAGCTCTTGGTCACAGGTAATTAATCTGCACCAGCAATGCACAAGAAACGTTGCATCTGCCGACAGGGCTCCCTTGCTGGAGCAGATTATTAGGCATGCCATTCACTTACTTTCTCTTAGCTCTGTAGACGAAAATACAGTACATGCTACATAATTTTTGATTAAGATGCCCAACAGCCAGGAGGGCTGTTTTGGGTTCAGCTGAGTAAAGGAGAAGTCAGGACTATGTAAAGTATTCTTTCTTTCTGTGGCCATTTTCAGCCTGCCCTCAGGCTTCCTTTTGAGGCATCACCAGGTTAAAAATATTCTCTTGGAAGGTATCATTGCCACACTGCTGCAGATGTCACTGACTTAGCACTTTCTGGAGGATCTATTAAAAGTAATGCCATTAATTACTTAGCATGTCATCGCAGGACTGCCTTCCAGTGGTTTCAAATGGCATATTCTCTGCTGCCCCAAATTAATCACCTCCTGGGTTAAACTGGAAGGGGAGGGAAAGGGGGAGAGAGACTTTCAGCAGACAAGCAATGAGATTTTGCCTGTCTGGAGCAGTCCAGAATCTGTTACCAGGCTGTGCAGCGCAGGTAGTCACCTGCAGGGAGAGACTCCCATTTGACAAAGAGAAGGAGATGGTGGGGATAGCTTTTTGGATTCCTCATCTGCTCCCCTCTTATTGAAAGGAAAGATGTAGATAGGCGATTCAATGGTCACCTAATTTAGCCTGTTGCCTCAACAATCAGCTTGACCCACATTTTTGGTTGCCAGAGGTAACACACAAAATGGTGCTCTTTCTCTGGAGTCTAGCCTAAGTAGATGAAGTTTGAAGTTTGAAGTTTTATTTTATTTATATGCCGCCCTATTCCCTATAGGGACTCAGTGCGGCGAACAACTCAAAATGGGAAAGGGAACATACAAATACAAAACAGGCATTTAAAATAACCAACAACCACACCTGTCGTGGTGTGGCTCCCATGTCTTGTAGGTGAATGGTAAATGAGGGTGATCAGATGGCACCTTCAAGCATACCAGAAACACAGGTTATTTTAGAGGTCCAAGATAGCTTATTTATCATGCCCAGCTTTGTCTCTTCAATAGAGAGGAACAGCCAAAAAATTGATGAGGATTGCCCTTGTTATCTATCAGTTACTATCTCAGCTGTCCCTTCATTTTTTGGATGTCTTTCTTTCCTTCCCTCCCTCCCTCTTTCTTTCTTTTTCTTTCATTTTCTTCTTTCCTCTTCCTTCCTTCCTTCTTCCTTCCTTCCTTCCTTCCTTCCTTCCTTCCTTTCTCAAATGTATAAGGGTGTCCATCTATCCAGCAAAGTGAATATGGAAAATACAACAACCATAAAACATATTAAAATACCCCCCAGTCAAGATTCCCCTCATTAGAAGCCACAAAAGACAGCCTCTCCATATATCTACATAGCATAGCTCCAGAATACAGCTGGCACCAATGCCAAAAGGCCAGGAGGATCAGGGCTATCCAAAGGCTGTTCCATGAGGCAGGTGCCACCACAGAAAAGTCTACTATGGAAGTAGAAAGTAAATAACATAATCAGCTTTCCGGCATATTTCAGAGGGTTGGAGATAATCCTTGTGGTACCCATCTCTAAAGCCTATGTTGTTATTTCCTGGCTACCTTGAAAACACAAGTACAAAAGTTAAGTCTGTGCACATGTGCATGTTGCTGCAGGAGCAGGCCTGTTTCCTCTTCCTTTCCTCTTTTACTGATACATGAATCAAAACCCTCCATCCTCCTCCTGCTCTTCTCACATGGTTTGATTCAGACAACCCCACTACTACCAGCGTGTACATGTTTAGCTCTGCAAATATTTATCTGGGTTTCAAAATTGCAACCTGGAAAGCAGCACCTGGGATTGGCCACCAAGTCACCGGTCCAAAGTCGATTGCAGAAAATACGACTTCCGCAACAGTGTGGTCAATGCCTGGAATGCACTACCTGACTCTGCGGTTTCTTCCCCAAACCCCTAAAACTTTAATCTTAGACTGTCTACTGTCAACCGCACCCCATTCCTAAAGGCCTGCAAGGGGCGTGCATGCGCACCAATGTCCCTACCGTCCCTGTCCTAATGTTCCTTTTTATTCCTATCCATTTCATGTATTCAAAATCATGTTTATACTTCTATGTGTTATCTAATACATGCTTGACGAAATGAATGAATAAATAAATGTGCAGAAAAGTTTTGAGCACAGAGGTCTCTCATTCGTGAATAAAAGTTGGGATTTTGCTCTCCTTGTCTGGGTGGCTGGTAAATGAGCTTATTTTCATTTTGGATTCACGGGGATTGGCTTAGTCCCTCTCTGAGGAAGTGGTGGGAAGTCTAAAGCTGTAGCTGGAAATGTCCTAACAGTTATACTGAGAAACAAGTGGGAGGCAGATACTCCAAAATAACTTGATTGCCCTAGAGCTAGGAAACAATACATGGGCTGGCAAAGTACAAGGACAAAGAAAAGCAATTAAGTTGCACTTTGCTAAGCTTGTGGGGGGGAAAGGCTCTGGGACAGAAGGAGGCAGGGTGTATTTGTTGAAAAAGGTGAAGGCACAAGAGAGAAATCTTTTATGTCTACTTGAAGGAAGCATTGCTAGCATTTAATGTTCCTGGTAGGACATAAACAAGCTCCACTTCTTTTCTTTTTAAAATGTTACAAAATGATTTGTGCCCGAAATGAACAGTTAATCAGTTAATGGATATTGCATAGGGCAGGGATGTCAAATTCGATTTCATTGAGGGCCGCATCAGGATTGTGTTTGACCTTGGGGGGGGGGCGTGGCCAATGGGGGCATAGCCAGTTTGACGTAACTCATCTGTGGTGGCCCAAGCGCTCTTCCAGCAAAAACAGGCTCCCAATCTCCATTTTCAGCTGGGGCAGCTCTACGCCCCTACTGAGCTCCATTTTTGCTGGCAGAGGGTTGCAGGAGGCTGTTGCAGCTGAAAACGGAGATTGGAAGCCTGTTTGCACTGGCAGAGGCACCATAGCAGTGGTGGGTTTCAAAAATTGTTCGAACCTACTCTGTGGGTGTGGTCTCCTTTGTGGGAGTGGCTTGCCACCCATGTGACTGGATATGAAGATGCCGACGACACTTGTCAGAACCACCTTAAATTACCTCACACACAGCACTAGCATGCATAAGAATATGATGTAAACTTGTTTTTTTAAAAGGCACCTTTGGTTTGCATTAAAACAACTTCAACACACGCACTGTTCTGATTGCACCACAAATGCAATAGTCATCCTTACCTTTCCCAGAGGCACTGAGGTTTATAAATATGAGCATGATAGTGTAGAATAATCATATCCAAGGACCAGTGATGGGTTTCAAAAAAATTTGGAACCTCTTCTGTAGGTGTGGCCTGCTTTCCGGGTCCACTGGTGGAACCTCTTCTAACCGGTTCGGTAGATTTGACAAACTGGTTCTACCGAATAGGTGCAAACTGGTAGGAACCCACCTCTGCACCATGGGTTGGTTCTTTGCTGTTTCTAGAGTGGCCCTGTGGGCCATGAATTTGACACTCCTGGCATAGGGAAAATCTCCTTGTATGAGAGGATTAAAAGGCCAGTACAAAACCATTGGAACATTCTCCTTGGAAGGGCCTCTTACAGCATCTCCTTTCTGCTGAAAGAAGCATTTGTCCTCTGCAGATGGAATGTCATTTCCACTTTCTAGGGCCATAGAATGCCACACTCTCCGTTTTGAGAGGTTTGCATAATTTCAGTGTCAGCTAATTCATACGTATGGATGCCAGTTGGGGAAGAATGACATGGAAAAGACCTTGAATAGGAGAGTTGTATGTCTGTTGCTGAGATTATTGCCAGATGCTCACAGCTGGCCAACATCCTCCTCCCTTCTCAGTGTCATTTTTTCCCAACTAGTCTGGGCAGCCTTCAAGTAGAAAAGAGTCTTTGGGGGAAGTAGCCACATGACCTCCTGCCTTCAACTCTTTAAAGAAAGAAAATGTAGAAATTGCTCTAAATTTGTGATGGCGAACCTATGGCATGTGTGCCACAGGTGGCACGCAGTGCCCTCTCTGTGGGCACACGAGCTGTCATTCCAGGTTAGCTCCGCCGCACATGCACCCGTGCCTCCTGCCAGCCAGCTGGTCGTCGGGTTTCTGCCATGCATGCGGGGGGGGGCACACACGCATTGCATTTTGGGAGTTCGGATGCGCGAGTGCCTGCACTTTGACACTCGATCCGGAAAAGATTAGCCATCACTACTCTAAATCAAACTGAACTCCTGGCAATAGTAGTATTTCTGAACAAAAATACAGAAATCATTTCTCTTTGACATCTTCCAAGATGTTTTTTTTCATCATCCTAATCTAGTTAAGAACCCTGGTTTATGGTTTGGTTTATTAAACTTGTATGCCGCCCTATTCCCCGGGGGGACTCAGGGCAGCTAACAAACTCATAGGGGAGGGGGTAATACAAAAACCAACAAGACAAAACAATTACAAAAAACAGATTAAAACTCTTCAACAGCCGCAACAATTCGAGTGGGGTTGGGAACTCATCAGCCCCAGGCCTGCCGGAACAGCCAGGCCTTAACGGCTTTGCAGAAAGCCTGAAGGGTGGTGAGGGTCCGAATCTCCACGGGGAGATCGTTCCAGAGGGCCGGAGCAGCCACAGAGAAGGCCCTCCCCCTAAGATTTTCTGTTGCTCCTCTACCCAAGTACCTAACCTGGTTCATCATCATTCTATGTCCAAGCTGCAGGAGTTTCTGGGAATAATACTGGAGCTTTCTCGCTTGTAGTTTCTTCATATAATCAACAATGTATTGTTTCTTTAAATAGGAATTTGTGATATCATAGGGAAGCAAGGGAATCCACCTACCTTGTAAGAATTCAGGCACATGTACACAGTTTGCCAGTTGTTTTAATATTTATTCAAGTGTAGATTTTTGCTGCCCTCTGCTGGGTAGTACTTGTGAAGATCACAGCCGAAGTGATTTATTATTAGCACTCTAAAACAGTGGTCCCCAACCTTTTTATCGCCGCGGACCAGTCAGCCTTTGATAATTTTACCGTGGCCCGCTGAGCGCGCGCAGGGGTGAGGGGGCGTTGTTTTAAATCCACCTTCCCAATTCAACACCTGAATCATATCCCACCTTCCATTTTGTATGTAGATTTTAAGGAATAAACAGCTGAATTAATCAAGGTCAAAGATAAAAAGAGCAAGGGCAAAATTAAATAAGCCAGAGGATAGCAATGTAAAAAGAATACAGTATTAAGGAGAGAAAGGAGAAGAAAAAACCTTGCTTCTGCTGAGGTCAGGGAAATGTTTGATACTGATCTGGCTGGGTAAGAGTCCAAGAGTCCATATCGCCAATAACTACGCGTGGGGGGAAAGGAAGTGTGTTTTGTGAGGAAGAGAAAGAGCGCGCTTCACCGATGCCCGTTGGCAAAATTTTGGAAGAGAGGCAAGAGACTTCAGGCACCGAGCCCCCACCCCTGGCTGCGGCAACTGGAGCGGGCGGGAGGCAGGGAAGGGGTGGGCAAGACCGCCGCTTTTCCACCGTGCGCTGCAATAGCGGCAGCGGCGGCCTGAATCCGTCCCGGGCGCGCCGCCCCTCCCTGGGCAACTCGGAGATGACTGAGCCGAGGAGGACAGCGAGAAAAAGAAGAGAGCGGCCAGCAACGACCGCCGGGGAAGCCGCCAGGGCCTCCAAGGGCTCCGCTTCCAGCGCATGGTCCGCCCCCTCCTCGCCTCGCTTCCAGGCGAGCCGACTGAGGCGAGAAAGGAGAAAGAGGCGGAGGCGTTCACTGAGGGGACGGCTGACTCGGGGAGGGGGCGGAGGTGGTGTAGTAGCGGGGGATTCTTCCTCCTCGCCTCACTTGCTCCTGTGCTTCCGCGCAGCTCCCCCCCTCCGGCGACGGCGTTGCATGAGTGAAGAGTCGGCCATTGCATGGCCCCCGGCCGCTGCGCGGCCCGGTGCCAGGTACTCCACGGCCCGGCACCGGTCCGCGGACCGGGGGTTGGGGACCACTGCTCTAAAAGACAGCAGTGGGATTCCTTCTTAAGGACTGTACAGCTAAGGCTATAATTCTCATTATAAGATTTGGTTTTCTCTTTCTTAAAAGAGAAAAGTGAGTAGGTTGCGTCTAACATCCCTAATGTAAGCAAATAGTTGTAACCAGCCTACTCTTATGAATGGAAAATGAAAACATGCAATTTAAAAGGTTCAAGTTATAGAAAGCCACTTAAAATGCAACTCTCTATGGTGTACCTTCATGCTCCAGCATGCTAAAAATTCCACAGTTCCCCAATATAATTAAATGGAGATAAATCAGAATAAATTAACTTTCAGACCTCCAATCAGGAGACACAGAAGCAGAGCCTTAATTTGAAAGACAAATTAAAGGATTTTTGTGACCACTTGAAGAGAGATAGACATCCTATATCCCAAATAACATACTGGACTTCCCCATTTATCTGACTCATATAAGATATTCCATATTATGATATGTTGCTTTACCTGTTCTGTATGTGTGTGTCATGGCCTGATCTCAAGATGCCTCCTCAAACAAGGACCAGGAAGAGGCATCTCGTACAACAGCCTAGCTATGTAGGTTCAGTAGAAACCTGTACGCTCAACAGAAACACATGGTCTGAACCTCACAAATGGCTGTGCTCATCTGGTTTAAGATAGCAAGAACTCAAAATCATAAATTCAGTCCAGGTTTTATACACACAGAAATAAGATGCAGGGCAAACAGTCTTCAAAGGAGAAGATAAGAGAAGTATTAGAAGACAAACTGAGCCAGATTTCCAGGAAAAAAGTGTTGGCAGCTGGCTTTAACAGAGTAATCGACAAGGCCATTCTAGACTGATATATAGTATACTTATTCACCAGAAAAATCTCTCAGCGTATTTCCCACTGAGTTGGACAAATAGTGTAACTTTCATTGGCATCAGTGAAAGTCCCTGCATGTGAGAGCTTCCTGGGGGCGTGGCCTGTTGCCGAGGAGGGCTCCACCGAGCTCCTCAGAGATCTGGTCTGTATATCTAAATAAGATCATAGATAGCACCCCTTTTTGGCTAAGAAAGGGGCAGGGAGGATAGCTCCGTAGACTAGGGTCTATTCGTAAGCCACAGCCTTTTTCTTTTTTTGGCTGTGGAAGAGATTAGATCCAGCCGAAGCGGAGCTTTTATCTCCGGCCAGTTCTTCTCAGCTGCCTTTTTTTTTTTGGCAGCCCCAGACAGGCTAGCCCCCCCCAGGACAAAACAAAGTTTTTTCAAGCTAGATTTGATACGGGAGGGTACCACCCCTGTGAGATTTATGCTTTTATTACTATCTTAAATACCAGCACCATTCGTCTTAAAGACTTCTTTGTTTAAATAGACTTCAAAATGGCGATTTCTCTCCGTGGATGATTACTGGATGTACTTAGCCGGGTTTATCTTCCTGCAGACCGCTCCTTAACAAAATAAACTTTTTTTTTCTTTGGAAATAGAGGGGAGCGAAGCGCTGCTTACTTGTTTATTTATTATGGCACCCAGATCAAAGAAGCGTCTTGCTACAAATGTGTCTAAAGAATTTAAAGAATCTTTTTTGGAAACACAGCCTTTGTCTCCTACGCCCTCTACTGGAGAAGTTTTAACACAGGAATATCTCTTTAAAATATTTAATGCATTTAAGCAAGAAATTGAGGAATTTGTATTGCAACTTTATGATGACCTAAAATCTAAAGTTAATCAAATGAAGGTGAATACGTTTGCAGCCGTGTCTGCCCTGTCAGATTACTCTGCTGAAATAGAGAACAAATTGGAAAGTCTGGAGAAGGCTAATTTTAATTTGACTACCAATATTCAAATTTTACAAGAAAAAATTAGAAATAACGAAGAACAGCTTATGATGCAAAATTTTGATAGGAAGGCATTTTCAATAAGAGTCAGAGGATTCCGTGAAAAGGAGCAAGAGAATTTGAAACAGACCTTTGCTGAAGCCTTCAGCCATGCGCTGGGAAGCCCGGGACTTAACTTTGATTGGCAGATTCGGAAAATCTATCGCCAGAACTCATTGATAGCGGAACAGCGACAGCTCCCGAGGGACATAATTATACATTTCTCTACAAAAGAATCTAGAAACGCGATTGTGCAAAAGTTTCATAATAACAGTCTCCGAGTTGATGACCAGGACGTGATTGTCTTCAAAGATATACCTTTCCAGATGTTGAGAGAAAGAAGGGACTACACTTTTTTAACCAAAGAGCTTAGGAGTCAACAGATTCGATACAGATGGGAGGCCCCTGCCGGCATCACGGTTACATTTGAGAATCAAAGATTTCGTCTTAACTCTGTTTCGGAGGCTCAAGATTTCTATTGTAGGATTCTGAAGGCGGGACCTCCTGACGCGCTTGGAAGAGAGGAGAGACAAGCGGAAGGAGAAAGCAAACGGCTGGCCATGCGGCTGCAAGATAGAGGGGGCAGCCCCTCCTCCCTCGGAGAAGCAGAAGAACGCAGATCGAGAATTTAGATACTTCAAAAGACTTCCTAAAGTTGAGGACTGAATGGGGGTTTGAGACCTCTCTCCGGTAGAAAAAGTGGACTAATTTTTATCAGAAGGGAAAGCTGGGTGAAACTACTTTGAGCTAGATTCTAAAGTAACGTTAGCATAAATTTGATAGTGGTTAAAAGAATGCGGAATGATTTATGTTGTTTAAACTTTGTTAGATGGGACTATTTTAAAATAGAAGGTTAACTGACTCTTGCTGAAAGTATTATTTGAATATGATCCATGCTATTTAACTTTTATTTGAAGGGAAAGTTGGTTGTAATAGTTCTGAGTTACTTTTTAAATAAACGCTAGTATAAATTTGATAGTGGTAAATATTAGACAAGCAAGAGATGAGGGTAAAATGCATGTGGAATGAACTACGTTATTTGTGGTAAATATCAGACAAGCAAGGGAAGAGGGCAAAATTTACGTTGTTTAAAGCTTATTAGAACAGGAAGCCGCTTGGGATTATCTTAAGATAACTGTAAAAAGAATGCGGAATGATTTATGTTGTTTAAACTTTGTTAGAAGGGACTACCTTAAAATAGAAGGTTAACTGACTCTTGCTGAAAGTATTATTGGAATATGTGGAATGATTCATGCTACAAATCGCTCTGAGTTATATTTTAAACAAATGTTAGTATAAATTTGATAGTGGTAAATATCAGACAAGTGGGGGATGAGGGTAAAATGCATGTGGAATGAACTAAGTTATTTAAATCCTATTAGAAGGGGAAGTCGGTTGGAATTATCTTAAGATAGAAATTGATTCCTGTGTAAAGTAATATCTGATCTACGCTGCTTAACTTTACTAAGAAGGGGAAATCTGGTTAGATTATTTAGAATTACTGTTTGAAAAAGGGGTAAAGAAAGATCATTTACGTTGTTTAAATTTTACTAGAAGGGAAAGTTTGATTACTTGTCTGTAAAGTTATATTTGAATATATGGCATGAACCATGCTGCTTAAATCTTATTGGAAGGGATCATGAGGTTTAGGAAGGGAACGGGAGAGTCTACAGAAGATCGGGGTAAATAGCAAAGAAGTAAGAGACGAGAATAAAATATAGATAGAATGATTTATACTATTTAAGCATAGATAAAGATGGGGGGCTGAGATCAACACAAAGAGTGGTTTCTTTTTTTCTTTTTTCTCTTTTCTCTTTTCTTTTTTTTCCTTTTTTTTTCTTTCTCTGCTTTTCTTTTTCTTTTGATATATTACTTTTATTTTTTAATCCATATGTATACAAGATATTTTAGATAGAAGGTAGTGGCTGGCAGGGGCCCTGGGAAGCCGGGAGGATTAGGGATGGGGATTGTGGGGGGTGGGGTGGGGGGGTGTTAACATAGTCTTAATAAGAACAAGAATGTATTTATATACGGTGGTTCTTTTTTTTTCTTTTTTTTTATTATTATTATTATTTTTTTTTCCTTGGTTCACTTTACTTTTATTAGATCAAACAACACTCGAATAAAGGCATACACCAAGGAGGGAGGTAGAGGGAAGGAAGAGGGAGGAGTAAGGAAGGAGTAAGGGGAATGTAAGGAGTATGTAAGGAGGGTGTCTGGGGAGTAAGGGGAGAAGGAAGGTTTGAGGGGAAAGGGAAGTAGGAGCGGAGTGTTAGAGGGAGAAAGGAAAGTTGGAGGGGGTAGATGGGGTGTATGGAGGATGCAAGGGTTAGGTGGGGTTGTGAATGATGAGTTGTGTTTCCTTTTTATTTGTTCGTTTTATTCCTTTTTTCTTTTTTTTCTTCTTTTCTTATAGTAAATACCCTGTGTATAAATGATTGCAAATGGAATGTGAAAATTGAAAAATTGAATAAAATATTTTATAGAGAGTGAAAGTCCCTGCATGTGAGTCACTTCATATTCTTTCTACCTGGCCTTCAGCCAGTAAAAGAGGCAGTCACGCTGCAGGCATATAAGCAGGGTGACAAGGAGGATCAAACACTAGCAAAGATCAAAGGAATGTTAGGTGGAAGCACAATGAGGAGGGAACAGTAACATGTAGGCCTCAGGGTTAATTTGATCTATAGGTTAATGGGCTGAGGAACCTGACATTTCAGGAATACAGAAATAATGGCAGCAAGATTTTCTAATCCTTTTTCTACAGGAATACCTCCTATCAGTTACAGTCAGCAAAATATATCTTCTCACAAAACATATAAGCCTCCTTAGTCTCCTCAAGTTGATCCTTCAGGACTCTTGGTACTTCTCGGTTCTGATCGGCTTCTGGCACATATTTCAATGGTGGAAAGAGGCAGCTCAACTGTTGTTTTGAAGTAGTATTTGTTTGCTCCATTTATCCGTCAACTGAGAAGAAAACGAAAACTTCGGCAATTCTTTTCCCATTCTGGATATCATGTGGTGGATCAATTTCTCCTCCCATCTACAAATAAATTGCCAAAATTTCATAAGATACCAGCTGAGAATCTTTATACCTTATGAGAATACTGAAACTGAAGGAGGTGTGTTATTCCTGCTGTCCAGTTTAATAAGAGAAAAGGTTAAATCACATACCAATCCCAGAGTATTCAAAATAGTCTCCTTCTCAAAGTATGTGTAAGTAATAGCATATTTGGACATTTGTAAGGGGGGTGTGTGTGTGTGTGTCTTTGTGTGTGTAAATGTGGTTAAAGAGTTATTGGGATTTAATTGAAATAAGTAAGTAAATTGGGAATCCCAAAGGTGCTTTTTCATGAGGCAACTGAACTTTCTTGGTTTTTTTTTAAGACATTTTACTTCTCATTCAAGAAGCTTCTTTAGCTCTGATAGGATAGTGGGGAATGGAAGGCTTCCACTATCGTGTCAGAGCCGAAGAAGCTTCTTGGATGAGAAGTGAAACGTCTTCAAAAAACATCAAGAAAGTCCAGTTGCCTCCTGAAAAAAAGCACCTTTGGGACAACCATGACCTGGATGACTGAGAATCTCTACAGAATTTTAGCTGTGCAATTTGGGATGGTGTGGGAGTAGGAATAGATTTCCAGAGGAAAAATTGCAGACTACGGGAACCAGGAGCACTACTCAGGTGACCCTGAGGATAAACCTCCAAGTGCTTCAATGACCCTCTAAAAGGATGCAAATGATCAGCTGTCTGCAAGGAATATAAATCCTTCCATTCCCCACTATCCTGTCAGAGCTGAAGAAGCTTCTAGGATGAGAAGCAAAATGTCTTCAAAGAAAAAGCAAGAAAATCCAGTTGCCTCATGAAAAAGCACCTTTGAGACATCCATGACCTGGATGACTGAGAATCTCTACAGACTTTTAGTAAACTGGGAAGAAATAATCACATATATATATTTTCTTCAGAGTGTTGAATTGATTCTTCAGCACATTTATTCACGCAAATCAATCTTGTTGAACTTAATGGGATTCATTTTTGCTAGATTGACATTTTATTGTTAATCTATGATTTTAGCCGCCCTAAGTCAGTCCAGGACTGAAGATGGCTCTGCCAAAACAGAGTCAATAACCATGGTAAAGATCTATGAACCAGTGAGAAGACTGATTTCTTGGAACCATTCCAGATAAAGAGAGGAAAAAGAGATCCAGCATATGTTCTCTAGATGGCTGCTCCTGAAGAGGAAACCACAGGATAGTGGGTTTCTGTGAGTTTAAGTACTGAGAGATAACAGGATCAGTCATCTATGTAACAAAATGAAATTCAATAGTGAAAAGAGTGAGGTTCTACATTTAGGCAACAAAAACGAAATGCACAGGTACAGTATAGGTGGTACCTTGCTCAATAGTAGTAACTGTGAGAGGGATCTTGGAGTCCTAGTGGACAACCATTTAAATATGAGGCAGCAGTGTGCAGCAGCTGCCAAAAAAGCCAACACAGTTCTAGGCTACATAAACAGAGGGATAGAATCAAGATCATGTGAAGTGTTAATACCACTTTATAATGCCTTGGTAAGGCCACACTTGGAATACTGCATTCAGTTTTGGTTACCACGATGTAGAAAAGATGTGGAGACTCTAGAAAGAGTGCAGAGAAGAACAACAAAGATGATTAGGGGACTGGAGACTAAAACAGTTAGAACGGTTGCAGGAACTGGGTATGTCTAGTTTAATAGAAAGAAGGACTAGGGGAGACATGATAGCAATGTTCCAATATCTCAGGGTTTGCCACAAAGAAGAGGGAGTCAAGCTATTCTCCAAGGCACCTGAGGGTAGAACAAGAAGCAATGGGTGGAAAGTAATCAAGGAGAGAAGCAACTTAGAACTGAGGAGAAATTTCCTGACAGTTAGATCAATTAATCAGTGGAACAGCTTTCCTCCAGAAGTTGTGAATGCCCCAACACTGGAAGTCTGTAAGAAGATGTTTGATAGCCATTTGTCTAAAATGGTATAAGGTTTCTGCCTAGGCAGGAGGTTGGACTAGAAGACCTCCAAGGTCCTTTCCAACTCTGCTATTGAATTATTGTATCTAGCTGGCAACACTAAAGGGACACTAAGTTAACAAATCTCATTTTCTAATCACTTTTGGAAATTGCTCATTAACTACTTTTACGCTATTAGAGACCTTTGGAATGACAAGTTGGATTCTGGGTGAATCTGCCTTTAATCCCCAATGGAAGAAAATTTTAATCATAAGCTTAAGAATGTAAAGAATCTGAAATAAACAGGAAAATGCAGATTAAGATTTTGATCTTAGAAAGTTATACAGTAAATGGACTCGGGATCCAGATAAAATTGAAATATTGAATCTTTTACAATAAAATGTTGAAATTAATTTTTTTAAACCAGCTTTTTGTAGGAAATAGATTCTGTTTTGGTTTTTAAAGGCATTTTGTGCAACAAAATGGAGGATGTTAGGTCTGACTGACTACTTGTATGGTATGGATGAATAATAAGGGAACATCCTACATAACTTTATTGGATACTTTGTTTTTATTTATTATTTATGTATTAATTTGTTATATTCATTAGTTATTTATTTTTATGACCATCATTCCCAAAGGCCCTGGTCTTCTTGTTGAAGTGTGGACTGGATATTGCTAAGTTCCCATCGCGCCTGGAGAATTCCAGTTGGAAGAGATTTATGACAGTAAAGCATCTGATCTGGAGATTCAAGATCCACCAAATCAGTGGTGGGATTCAGCTGGTTCACACCAGTTGTTAAATTAACAGGTTGTAAAATTAACCAGTTGTTAAATTACCCATGCACCCCCACTATCAAGGTAGATCCTGGGGGCTGCACTGCGCTGTGCTGCAATGGAGAAATAGGCAATGGAGCGGCCAGTGCAAAGGAAATAGAAGGCCGCTTTCCCTTCTCCTTCCCTTGTGCCAGCCACTCCGTTGCCCATTTCTCCATTGTAGCGCAGCGCCCAGGATCCACTATGATTGGGGGGGGGGGGGAGATTTAACAACCAGTTTCATGGGAGGCTCATTCCATGTGTGACGGAGTGGAAGACAGGGATGGACCAGGCCTCCCACGACAGCCAACCTGACCCTGGGTGAACCAGTTGTTAAATGATTTGAATTGCACCACTGCACCAAACCTTTGTTTGCCTGCTAAGGAATCATACAAAAAAAAAGCTCAACTATTCAGCTTATTGTAGTGTAAAAATTAGGACCTTCAAACTAATGTTGCTACTTTGCCTCTTTTTGCAGCTTCACTTACCTAACCACTTAGCAGGTCAATTGTGTGATAATTGGAGAGGTGCAACTTCAGGTGCATCTCCATGCAGGTGTTTCTTCCCTTTTGAACTATAATTAAAGAAGGGAAGGGGGAAGATTGATGCTGTTTGAAAAAAAATGATTGAAAGAAAAAAGCAAAGGCAGAGTCCCAGAAAGTTTATCCCATAAGGAGTATCCCAAAATAAATAAGTTGGTGTATTTCAGATACCTATGACCCTATAGCCAGATGGTGCATTATGGGCATCTATATAAACACCCAACACATTCTTATACTTTATCAGGAACTACTCATATAGTTATATAGTTTAGTCCAGTAAACTACTACAAAACTTTGGAATTGGGTGCCAGTAAATAATGCTCAGGATTTTCTTTCTGATAGTAATATTTGTTAGGATTATTAATATTAGGTCCTCTTAGATGGACAAATGGAAAGTAATATAAATTTATAACTTCACTAAAATATCTGATTCCTACCATCTCCAATGCTAACCTTTATGTTTAAGTTTAATAGATTTTAACTTCCTTAAAATAAAAGAGCCAAGGTGGCGCAGTGGTTAAAAGCAGCACTGCAGGCTACTGCTAGATCAGCAGGTCAGCGGTTCAAATCTCACCGGCTCAGGGTTGACTCAGCCTTCCATCCTTCCGAGGTGGGTAAAATGAGGACCCAGATTGTTGGGGGCAATATGCTGACTCTCTGTAAACCGCTTAGAGAGGCCTGAAAGGCCTATGAAGCGGTATATAAGTCTACTGCTATTGCTATATTGCTATTAACCCGTAACCACAGAGAGTTTTCCAAAACGTTAGGCAAACCCCTAGTTTTAGAAATGGACCATTCTGGCTGTGAATAGCTTTTGTTTTCCCACCAATAAGAGTGTATGCAGCATCAATAGAACCAATTCGGGTGTATGTCCGGCCGAGTTACTGCCTACTTGTCCGAACCGGTCCAAACCGGGAGGAACCCACCTCTGTTTCTGTGCGTAAAACACATTTTATGTAAATATGCTTATGACTCTTCAAATAAGCTTTTAAAAAAAAGAAAAATCCATAAACTGATGGGAAAAAACTAAGCTCTGCTATAAAAATGTGAAAGTTTTAGCAAGCCATACAGTCTCCTAATTTTTGGGGAATCCCATTCACACCTTTGTTTTTCAATGTCATCTATCGTTTCTGGCAGGTGGATGCCTCGGGTCTCCGGGAGAAAGAAGGCTGATGAACCACACAGCACTGCCATGGCAAAAGAGGCCGTTTGGGGCAGAGGCTTCCATATGCTATCCAACAGGAAGACAAGCGGAGCCACACATGCCCCTAGACGGGCCATGAAGGAGCAGTATCCTTGTCCACTCTGTCTAGAAGCAAAGGCAAAGAGCAATCAAAAAGAGGTTGAAAGCTGAATTCAAGAGACACACATGACAGGCTGGATTCAAGTCCACACCTGCATCCTTCTTTTTTGTCTAGTAAGAACACAGTACACATTATAAGAGGAGCAAGCTAATGAGCAGAACGTAAACACATCCTGATATTAAGAGATTTGATAATGTACTCAATCCAAAGGCATACATAGTTGCTCATTGAAGCATTTTTATGCCACCATTAAGTAAAAACAATTGAATTCAATCATTAAGTGATTTCTGTTTCAATTAAAAATAATAGTTCTGAAAGAAAGGGTTTTTAATTGATTAGGTGATTATTCATCCCTGCAGTTTAAGGCCCCAAATGGCCTTACATGATCTTAAATGAGGAAAAGCATTTTTTTTAAGTATTGAAGGGAGGGGATGCACACACCAGGATCTAGGATTGTAGGAAATACTGTGTTTCCCTGAAAATAAGACTGGGTCTTATTTTCTTTTGACCTCTGAAATAAGCCCTTGGCTTTATTTTTGGGGAGGTCTTATTATTTTTGAGGTGCAGTAGGCTGCGAGCATGGTCACCTCATGGCTACTGCCGTGCTGCAATATTTTTGAGGAGGGCTTATTTTTGGGAGGGCTTATTTTAGCGCATGCGCTCAAAAGCCCAAATGGGCTTATTATCCATGGAGGTCTTATTTTCAGGGAAACAGGGTAGCAGTAGGTCTTTCCAGTCAGACCAAGTTATTCTTGATCCATCATTTGACAATGCAATCAATTATTCATCTCGAAAGCATCTCTTTCTTACCTAAGAACGGTGGGATACAGTTCTGAAGAATACAGGAAGACTATAGTGAAGGCAGCTTCAGAAAATCCTTTGCCAATGGTGGCAATCACTGAACGCAAAGTCCCTTGAGCTGGGATGAGAAACAGGGTACAGTTGACATCTTGGGAAGAGCACGAGTTCATACTATGTCATTACCACCAATGTTTAACTGACCCTAGCGCTTGTTGCCTGAGAAGACAGAAATGGGGCCCAGCACTCTACAACCAACTTGGCAACTTTAAGACATACTGTATGGACTTCAACTCCTAAAACTGCTGGCTGAGAAATACTTGGAGTTGAAGTCCACATGTCTTAGTTGCCAAGTTTAAGAAATGCATTGTAGCACATAGTGCTACAATGTTCATCCTATGTGAGCAGTTATAGATATAGACCAGCCATTTGCTTGCTTCACCACATCAATAACCCTTTAAAAGAGCCTGAGGCTGGGAGGGTTGCCTTTGTTGTGTGGGCTGCATTTTCAAGACTCAAAAGCTGAGATGAGTGAAAGCTTTCACCCCAATAATCTGGACACAACTGAGCTCAGCGTGGACTGAGAACAACTAAGAGAGGTTTTAATATATCCTGTAAACCTACCTTAAAAGTCACTATCCTCACATGGATAATATGTGGCAAAATATAAATATAGCATAAGAAATCTTTTTAAAAGTATTTTGCTTTCATTTAAAATTTCAGCAAAGTCACTCAAACCTTCTCATCTGATCTGATGATCTACAAAAGACACTGAGTTTAAAGGTAATGAGTGATGTGGATGCTGTCAGTAAATGTGAAATGAATCACTTTTTCAAAATCAATACTAATTGTATTTGATTGAGAATTACCTGAGATAATAGCAATAGCAGTTAGACTTATATACCGCTTCATAGGGCTTTCAGCCCTCTCTAAGCGGTTTACAGAGTCAGCATATCGCCCCCACAGTCTGGGTCCTCGTTTCACCCACCTCGGAAGGATGGAAGTCTGAGTCAACCTTGAGCCGGTGAGATTAGAACCGCTGAACTGCAGATAACAGTCAGCTGAAGTGGCCTGCAGTACTGCGCCCTAACCACTGCGCCACCTCGGCTCTTTGTTATTGCTATTGCTACCTGAGATAAATAAGCAAATACAAGTAATAAGATTGCTTTTTACATTCAGATTGAATAAATGTTTGACTAAATTCCAGAGGTTTGTCTGACCTGCTATATTTATATTAATATTACGTGAGCAGGTTATAGACCTGAAATAAAAAGATAAAATCAGAAATAAATAGCTAACTTAAAACCATGACTATTCTCCCCTTTACCCCCACCCTCCTCATCCCAGTTTAGACCCTATGTTATGTCTTTTAATAAAATATGTTAGTTGAAGAAGATGCTGCCACGTAGCAGAAGTGGCATTCAACCGGTTCTCTCCAATGGGCAAACTGGTAGCGGTGGCTGCAGGAGGCTCCACCCACCCACCCCGACATAACGAGCGAGCACTGCCCATGCACAGAAGGCGATGCGCATGCGCAGACGAGGCACATGCACTCGCATTTGCAAATTGGTAGGGAAGGTAAGTAAATCCCACCTCTGCCACGTAGTCTTGATTTTTTATTACTCCAGACAGTTTAAAGCCTGATTTCTTCCATTTTTCTTGTTCAGAATTCAGGAAAGACTCTTCCTACTGAGATGCACCAGGCCAGGCAACTTTACAGCTTCAGATTTTGGAATTACCACCCTCAGCTCTCAGTGACAGTATGGAATAATGCAGAGAGTTTACTGTATCCAGCTAAAAATATGTAAAAGGCAATTGTTTGCCTACCCTTACAATCAATAAATTTGAAATTGATAGGCAGTTTCAGTTTCAAAGGCCCTCCCTTTGTACACAGTTTCTTCCTTGTCTCAATTGCATCTGGTACCTTTCAGATATTGTGTCCAGAATTGGAGGTCATCTTGTTGGGGATAGTTGCTCTCTTGAGTAAAAATTTGTTTGGGGAAATTAATTTCATTAATATTTATTCAATCACCCCTGCTGGAGTGATGAGTCCCCAGATATGTGAGAGAACTCAGCAACTTTAAATTGTTGTCAGGGGTATTCTGAGAATTGAAGTTCATGCTGAATTTGAGAAACATGTGGGAGGGGGGAGGGAAAGATGAGACTAACTAAAACTACTTACATGTTGGGACAATAATGTTGATTCCAATAGATAACCCACTTAGGATGAGGGCCCAGGCTTGGCTTTGCCTTCGTCCAACTCGATTTACCATAACAAAAACAAGGAGCTTGGCAGGAATCTCAATGAGCCCAAAGATAAACTGGGTCAAATACATTCCCAGGCCAAAACCAGAGATGTCCATGCTCATGATATAATAGGAAAAAGCTGCTCCAAACCTGAAGAGTAAAGAGATGAAGAGATGTACAAAGATACCCCAGAATCAGACCCCATCAGGACAAAAAAATGTCCAAGAGAACTCAGGGAGTGTGCCTCACCACACTGCTGCCAGGCAAAAGGAAATCCTTCTCAGTATTGGTGTTCGGAAAAGACTGATGTAGGAATAGTTCCCATCTGATTTCTGGCTTATCACTGCTGCAGTCTTGAGTAAATTCTGAGAAAGGGAAGTTGAGTTTTAGAGCAGCCACTTATGAAATAAGTATTTTATGAAATAAAATAACCAAGAAATAAGAACAGAAATGTATAATCACAAAACAAAAACACACTAAAATGCATTTGCAAAATTATTTGTAGAGCTATAAATCTACTTACTTGATATATGTAGTTTCAAATACTTGGGAATATAATACATCATCCAAATGGGGAAGATAATGTTTTGTAGACCTGTGTGCTTGCTCAGTTTGTTGTTCATGGTTGGACTTCAATCAATTTTCTACTAGTGTTTTCTCTTTAAACCAAATTTGGACTCTTTAAATGAAGGACACACATAAATCGAAGATTGACTGCCATACAGAGAAAGCACACTCCTGCCATTGGTCTCATGTGCTTTAGTTCTTTAATTTGGGAAACCTATGTAAATTGGGTTCATCCTGGGCCATGATTTATTGAATAAACCCAACTATTTGAATTCATCAACACATTCAGCCATCTACAGCAGCTGCCCCCCAACCTTTGTAGCTTGGTGGGCTGGCACAAGGGAGCCATGTGAGTGGCAGGCTCATGCAGTGCGTACCACTCCATTTGTGCGAGTGGCGGGCACTTGAGTAGAGAGTGCTTGTGCTTGCACGCAGAGGATGCTTGCGCATGAAACTCCATTCACATGAATGGAGCTTTGCACAAGCCCAAGCACCATCCACTTGGACAAGTGGAGCTTCGTGTGCAAGTGCCATTGCCCTCCGCTCACACAAGTGGAGATTTGTGCATGCGCATGCTTGCCCGCTGCTTGCCTAGGGGACTTTCACATGTGTGCTTGCCCATTTCTCCCGCGACCCAGTTTCAAACAGGCCGTGGCCAGTAGTGGGCCACATCCCCGGTTTGGGGGCTCCTGATCCACAGTTTAGAAACCACAGTGTTTGGGGTCACCGAAGAATGCAAAATCAAAATCAAAAACATGTAATGATGTAGCATGAGGTATGAAGCCAGTTCCAAAGGCGGGATGGGATTCTATCTCCTTCAGGGATATTCAGAGATTGCAACAGTGAAACCAAGAAGTTGGTCTCAGGTCACCTCAAGGGCAAATGACAGCTAACCATTTGGGAAAGTGGTTCTGTGCAATGTGGGTTATTTATATGTAATGAGAAAGGATATAATGACATGTGGCCCCTTTTTCCTTGTTAAAAGCTGATGATAGCTAAATGCAGGGGTGGGCTGCTGTGGATTCACAAGGGTTCAGGAGAACCTCTAGCTAAGATTCTGTGTGGTTTGGAGAATCCCCAAATCCCACTCCTGGCTGGCCCCGCCCACCCACCCTCACCTCCCAGGAGTCTCCACGCGGCCCATTTTGGATGCAGGTAAGTGCAGGGCACAGAGGTAGTATTTACCGGTTCTCCAAACTACTCAAAATTTCCGCTTCCAGTTCTCCAGAACAGATCAGAACCTGCTGAATACCATCTCTGTTCTGATGTCTTGACATACCTCAGGATTTATTTTGTGAGCAAATTCTTTCTTTCTGTTCATCTTGGCACATTTCTTTAAATGTCTGTGAGCTTCTTTCAGCTTCCCTTTAATTAACAACCATCTGGCAGATTCTGAGAGCCACCTATTAAAGGGAAAGATGGGGGGAAAAAATCATAATCTCTGCCTGTAACCAGCAGCTCAACATACTAGTTGGGGAATTCTGGGAGTTGAAATCCACATATCTTAAAGTTGCCATGTTTGAAAAACACTGATCCAGCTAAAACTCCTTGAGCTGTATGACTATGTCATCCGCATCATGAATATGATGGGCAGGTATGGAGGTGACCAAAGTACTCAGTTACATGCATTGTCTTGTTTTTATCATAGCAACTTTATCAAAGCTTCCCATAAATCTGAAAATGTGCAGTCTGGATGTTTTCTTCCTCATCTAAACAAAACTTTTCATATGTTTTCTAAAGAACATTGCTTCTAAATCATGTTTGTGAGGACAAGCTATTTGTGGATGTTATATAGCTTTCTTCTGGCTTATTTAAAATAATAGAAGCATCCTGAGCTCGATAGAGATCTTCATGGAATCATAGGGTTGGAAGGGACACTGAAGATCTTCAAGTTTAATCCCCTGCCCAATGCAGGAACCATCAGGCCATGCCAGTCAGATGATTACTCAACCTTTGATTGAAAATCTTCAGTGATGGAGCATTCATAGATCCAAGAGGCAGGCTGTCCTTCTATTTAATAGCTTCTATAATCAGGACATTCCTGATTTCAAGGTTGGATTTCTCTCTGTAAACCTTCTACTCATTGGTTCTTTTCCTACCCTCAGTTACTAGAGAGAATAAATCCACCCCTTTTTCTCTATGATAGAGAATATTGGAAAACAGTTATTACACCTCCTTCCTGAATAATACCCAGTTCCTTTAACTGTTGTTCTTTGGATTTAGCTTCCAAGCCTGTTATTATTTTTATTGCTCTTTCTCTCCATTTTTTTCAGTTTCTTGGCATTCTTCTTGTGTTATTATAACCAAAACCAGACACAGTATTCCAGGTAGAGTCTGAGCAGTGTAGCACAGAGGGGAACAATTCCTTCCTGTGATGTTAACATTATAACTCTATTGATGCAGCCAAAGTTTACTTTGAGTCTCTACTGCTGGACTCACCCTTAATCCTACTCAGATCTGTCTCACAAGGAATACTATTTTAAAGTAGGAGGAGAGATCAAGGATAGGTGATTAACGGTGATGATTTTTTAATGCTGAAACTTACCTTCTACTACATTAAGAGTAATGCAGTAGAGATTGAAAACAATCATTTGTGGAATATGTATACTACTAATTCATTCTGCCACTCTTGGTTGAAACTTCAGCTTTCAATGCCACTGAATTACAAATTACTATGATTATTGCTGGTTTTTTGGAGCAAAATTCTTTGTGTGTAATTAGAGTGAAACCCCTAGCAGTTTAAGGCAATTGTAGTACTACCTTCAGGATCCAACAAAATCTGGCCTGTCTTATGCAGATTCTACCAGGTGAGTCTCAACCAACATGAAGTCCAAGGAATATGAGCGATATGCCTTCTCTCTAACTGTCCCCATACATGAATATTTTGTTTTCCATGATCTACAAAACTCAGAGCTTCCTAGTCTGTGCAGGGTAATGTTAAAGTGTTGAACCAGGAGGGTCCCGGGCATTAGTCCACCCTTTGCCATGGAAGCTCACTGGCTGACATTGAACCAGTCACTCATTCTCAACCTAACCAACTTCACAAGACAACTGTTGGAAGAAAATAAAAGTCTTATGCCACATTTGGACACAAATTCCTACCAAATAAAAATGCTATTATTATTGTTAGCCTTTCACAAATTGCTTAAAACCTAATTGTTCCTCCAAATATTTGTAATTTACTGGTTTGCAGATTGCCTAGTAGGTAGTTTTGATCTTGTGTGTTCCTGGCTTTTTCACATGCATGTTTCCTTATTTTTTGTAAAGCACAAAAAGTTATGTAAAAACGAGAAGTGTAGTATACTCCATAGTGAATACGTGAATACAGATTTAAGCTTCTTCCTGTCTGTTCCTATAGGCTAGAGAACCTGACTGCATTAGTGTCTGTTTCCGAGACTTACATTTAGACTTAGAATGATTTTATTGTCTCTTTGAATGTACATTAATTGGCAGACATTAAAATGAATTTTTGTTGCATACAGCTCTCAAAAGGTCTCCACTTCCAATAGAAGAAAATAAGATGTTGTTTATTTCGGGATCTCTGACCTGAATTTTGAAGCAAGATTATGTTAATCTTAATTTGAGGCTGATCCAAAAACATTAAATATGTAAACATATCTGAATATTTGGATATATTAAAGGGATGGATATGAACATTTCAATCACAGACATCTAAAGGGCTTCACAAAAGAAAATGTTCTTCTTACTTGTATGAGCAATGCCTAATTCTTGTTCAACCAGATTATTTTTGTGTTCTTAGTCAACCATTATGGTGTTATCTTTTATTTAAAAATGCCAAACACTGGGTCATTAGCACTTGAGACAAGCTGCTAGATCACCCATTTCAGTTTATAGCAAACATGCTAGGCACAAATTAACATCTTTCTCTTAATATTTTAATTTTGGGGCTTTTCCAGATTGCAAGCCATGAGCCAAAGTTGGTGACTCCCTTTGGTGTACTTTGCTCCGACTTTCTGTGGAAGGTTTTTCTAGAGAGAAAACACCCCTTTCTTGCTCCTTTAACAATCCACACCTAAAAAATGGGTGGAGCTTCAATTGCTTCAACCTTGACTTTTTGAGCACATCCCTGATGTTGCCCCTTTCATAGAAACAAAGTTTCTTCTGATTAGCTGCCTTCAACTTTGTATTTCCAAAGTCCCACTCGTAAAAGCACTATGAGTCCTTTCACCACCATTTTGCTTTTACTAGTTTAGGAGTTTTTGAGAAATAACATTTTTACCCACCATGTGGAGATGATGCCCACTATACACGGAAGAGAGGTGGTGAGAAGCAGCCAGTGCCAATCCCGCACCAAATAGGCAATCAGAGCAAGAAGCATATTTCCAAAACTCCAGAAGAGACTGGTTATAACCGCCGATATGGTGCGATGTTGTATATCCACCCATTCCATGCCTAGAAGATAGAAAAAGTGCTCAATAGGCCCATCTGCACAGAGGTCTCCCTTTTATTGGAAAAGGAGGACAGATCTAGAGATTGCAGCACAAAAGATACATTTTATAGCCCTTCATCTTAGCCTTTGATTCTCCGGGAACTGAGGAGTCCTTTGTCCTTCTCAGATTTGCAGCTTTCTTGATCAGCTTGCTTTTAATTTCTTGCACTTCTTTCCTTGATGGTTGTTTTCATTGCTGGTTTATCTTGCAATCAGCTTATAATTTGATTTCAGATTTTGGTTTAAATCAAGAATTGGCAATTTTTAGGGCCAGTGAGTACATTTGAAACACTATGCGCTTCACTTTTCTTTTTCTTTTTCTTTTTTTAGAATTTACAGCTATTAAGAAAAAACTCATATGTTATCTCATCACCTTTCACTGCGAAAGGTCAAAACTTGGACTCACACTTAAAAGATCCAGAGCTTTTGTGTATTTGCTCGGCTTAGGACTGCATCACACTGTTTTTCACTCATAGATTTCAGTTTGTAAGGATACCATATATCTGCAGGGTATGGTAGGGATTGCTATCAAAGCTCACTTATTTTTATGTGCAATCATACCCGCTATCTTTGACCATATGCTGCAGACCAGGGGTGGGTTCCGGAAGTCACTACTGCCAGTTTGCTCATGGGTGCGCTATAGCAATAGCAATAGCAATAGCAGTTAGACTTATATACCACTTCCTAGGGCTTTCAGCCCTCTCTAAGAGTCAGCATATTGCCCCCAACAACAATCCGGGTCCTCATTTTACCCACCTTGGAAGGATGGAAGGCTGAGTCAACCCTAAGCCAGTGAGATTTGAACAGCCGAACTGCAGAACTGAAGTCAGCTGAAGTAGCCTGCAGTGCTGTGCCACCTCGGCTCTGAACAATAAAAATTGTTCTCTACATGCACAGAAGCAAAAAACAACATGGCGGCGCCTACGGCACTGCCTGAACAACCAGTTCGGGGGTGTAGCAGGCCTGCCGGTTCCAGCGCCCTAGGTCGCCAAACCATTACCAGTTTGGTTGGACCATTCTGAACTGGTAGGAACCCACCACTGCTGCAGACACCTCTGATCCATAACTACATATAATTCACTTGATCCTTTCCTCTTTCCACAAGAAGCATGCAGAAAAGTTCATGTTTCATATCCACGAACTCCTTTGCACAATGGATTCCTATTTATCCAAAGCTACTTTTTAACGTCCCACCTTGGCCTTCTTTTTGGCTTACCCAGAGGTATCACAATGATGGAGAGTCCACAGATAGAGATTCCTGTCAGAGTCCGTGTCACTGCAAACATACTATAGGAAACTGAGGCAGAACTCAATACCCCAAAGATGAGCGTGCCCAAGTAGGACACCAGGAGCATTATCTTCCGACCAAACCTGAGGCACCGTAGAAAGAAACATTATTGCTGTAACCAAGGAGGCAACTTGCAACCCTACCAAAGGTCATAAGAGTTGCAAATTGCCTTTTCAGAGAAATTGGCTAATAGTTCACTTTTTATCTAGGCAAGTAAAGAGTTGCTCAAGGAGCAGAATCATCACTAGACAACAAGCTTCATATAATAATAATATTTATCATGGGGGACAAAGCAATATCTTGTACTTTCAACAAGTCTGTTTTCACCTGGCCAAGAACAAAAATGGAACCCAGAAATTATTTTGGAGCAGTTAATAAGTTCCTGTAGAATATGTACGTAAGTGGAAATATATACCAGGGATGGTCTGCTGGGGGTTCACAGGGGTTTGGGAGAACCTCTAGCTAAAATGCTGTGCAATTCAGAGAACCCCAAAATCCCACTCCTGGCGGGCTCCGCCGATGTCACCCCTCCCAGGAGTCCACATGTGGCTCATTTTGGATGTAGTTAAGTGCAGGGTGCACACAGAGGCTCAGGTAGGGCAAAAAATGGGCCTATCAGAAGTTTGAGAAGGCCACCTCCAGAGGGCCTCCAGAGCCTGGGGAGGCTGTTTTCGTCCTCCCAGAGGCTCAAGGAAAGCCTTCAGAGCCCGGGGAAGGCAAAAATGCCCCTCTGTAATACAGGAGGCTGACTAGGCCACTTCCACAATGACCACACCCACCCAGCAACTGGAGAGAACCCCTTGCTAAAAATTTTGAAGCCCGCCCCTGATATATGCATTACATTTGAATAAATGGAAATAAATAAATACATGTGGAAGGGTATTACCAGTTTAATTTCTTCTTGATTTATTTTGTATTTACTGTGCCATTACATCTGTGCTAGTCTTTTCATGCAACCTAAGTAATTGGTCCTTCATAAGTATTGTTGAGGACAAATGGGAGCTTGTTCCCGAGATGAAAAATTGGAAGCTAAGGTCTTCATGCTTCTGCCCCCATAAAAGTATGGGATAAAATGTTAAGCACATACCAAGAGACAGGATGTACCCAGATGTGCTTTCTGTGGATACAAAAATCACTCAAGACTATAACATTTTTTACTACGGGGGAGTATATTTTGGCCTGGTGATTACAAAAGAATAATATGAATATATAGATGCCTTTGAGTCAGTCTTGATGCCTGGTGACTTGCGAGTCTAGGACAATTCGCCACAAGCAACTCGCCAAGGAACAATTCACCATGAGACAAGAGTCACACTAATATGGAAGAAATGGTGGAATAGAACCACTAAAGAAAGGATGCAAAAGGAGGGACAAAATGAAACGTGAAAGCCAAAAATTAAAACATGTTTTAATTAATTTAAATAATTAAAGTGAATTGTTGAATTGTCCCACAGCGAGTTGGCCTGTGGCGAGTTGGTGGCACCGACTTCTCCCACTCCAGGCTAGACTATTCCCTGCAGTTTCCTTGACAAGATTTCAGAAACGATTTGCCTTTGCATGCTTCCTAAAGTAAACTAGCCCAGGGTCAGTCCAGTGGCTTTGCCCTTAAGGCAGGATTAGAACTCAGGATCTTTTGGGTTCTGGCTTGATGCCAAATTATCTTCTAATATGAATGTAAACGAAGACCAATTGGCTAGATCCTCGCCTCCAATTAGATCTTTAGGGGAATGCTCTGGTGCCTTCCTACAAAGCTTTTGCCTTTAGGTTTTCATTTAGCTTTCCCCTGGCTGTGTTTCCAACACGGTTTCTGTTACTCCCACACATACATCATTGTTTGCTGAAATGAGGAAAGTTACATTTACATCAACAGGTTCCCTCTGGTGGAACATTCCAAAAAGATCCAGCTATTTCCTGGCTATTGCAAAAATGTCCACTGATCATTTCCCTGACAAAGGTCTCATACATTAGCACTGCCAGACTTAGGCTGCAAAGCACAACCACCACTAGGGGTCAGCAAAGAATTAGGAAAAATACCAATACTTTGCTGACATCTAGTGGTTGCCTAGAGTTTTACACCCTAGGTTTGCTACAGTTGTTTATAGGTTTTAGCAATAATATTGTTAATTTATTTTAGAGTAAATCATTTTAAAGTAAATCAGATTTTAATCTATCTAGGATGGGGTAGCAAGTGTGGGCTTTTGCAAAGTTGTTCTAAAGTTGGGCTGAAAATTGTAATGGTGAGCAAAAGAGCTGTGTTTTTGCTCGAAAATTATCTGTAAGTATCTAGAGCATGGGTGTCAAACTCACGGTGTCACGTTGCCATCGCGTGACATTTTGTGATGTTTTCCCCCTTCGTGGAGCTGGGGTGGGCGTGGCCTATACCTGATGTATCCGGATTGCGGGCCGCCAGTTTGACACCCCTGATCCAGAGAGTTGGATTCTCACATTGATGCAATTTTTATTGCCTGGACATGAACTGTTGCAACATCCTCAAATGCCCACATAGATAAAATAATGGAAGAATGAAACCATATTACCTGTCAGACAAGTCTCCAAAGATCACAGCACCAAACATCACCCCAAAGAAGAAGAGGGTAGCAGTTGCTTGGTTCAAGCTTTTATGCTCACAGACCAGATCCCACTGGAAAATAACCATTCATTTCATGATTTCCTTGTTCAGGAGCCCAGTAAGTTTCATGTTCATGATAATTACAGAAGCTTTAAAATATTTTAAATTTATGGATTCCAACTTTGGCTTGGATCCTAGGGTACCATTCTGGTGGTGGATATTATTATGCCATAATGAAATCCCAATATCACCAGGGCTGGCCCTACCATTAACCAAAGCGAATGGAAGTTGTTGGGCAAAAAAATGGAGCTTGCAGGTGCCAGTCACATATATTCTGGCCTTTCCTGCATCCCTAAAGTAAACTACTGCCTTCAGTTGTTGTGGAAGATGCTGCTCCATAGTCTGTGATGAAGAAACATTCACTGTTAGTTAAACATTCAACTACTGTGGCTTTTCTGCATAGAATGAGAAGGAGGCACCGTGTTCTTAGTTGGCTCAGAATCCAAGAGCTTAGGCTACCCCTGCATTCACCTTGACAACACTTGAACACTAATCCCTCATTATATTGGCACAAGTGGGAGAACAATGAAGATCCCCGTATAGCAGTACTGCAGTTAAATAATTTTAAATCAGGGAATTATCAAAGAGTCACAACTTACAGAATATACGAAGCCACTCTTAAAGAAATCACCACATTTTATTAGAGATTAAATTCGCAGTCTAGATCCAATCGTGGTTGGTAGAGTAGGCAGAAGAAGCCTACTTTCCCTCCACATGTTAAACCAAGGTGATGACCCTTCTTTAACTACTATCCAAACACCATAACATTTATCCAAATTAATAATAAATATAATATGATATGATATAATACTCTTTATTAGATTCAAAATAACTTTTTGCCAAAGTCTTGATTTTTAGCGTGAGGGGAGGAGTCAGCACTCAGCCTATTTGTAGAGATGCCAGTGCAGGCATTTTAAATTTGAGTGAATTTATTTTCCATAAAGCTTCTAAGATGCATCAGATAATTTTCTAGGAAGGAAGTTTACTGTGCAATGATAAACCATTAACTCTCTAACACTTAGGGAACTTAATTGAAGTGTTAAGTAAATGAGGCATTAAATCCGCTAGGCAGTGTAAGTGTTAATATTTGAAATGGGCAACCAATTCAGCCCACTAGAGAATCCATGGAGAACAGATTCCTCAAAGAGTGTGAGTTATGTCTGCTAACCACCTTGCTGGTGGTACAGAGATGCTAGCAGGGGAAACCTATTGTAGATACACTGTGCTGATTGACTACCTTGAAGCATCTGTTTGGTTACTGTAAGAAACAAAACACTAGACTAAATCAACTTTTGCTCTGCATTGACAAATTGCATGCTCCATTTCTTTGGCAATCTGTTCCCCGTGGATCTTTAGTGGGCTGAATTTGGCATTTTTCTAATTATGGGATAGAAACCAATAGACCATTTCAGATTCTTGTTGCTTCAGTGGGAATGGGTGACTGACAAATCAACAGGAAAAAGAAAACACAATGGAATTAGCTGGTGGAGATAATAGGAGGGAAAGAGCAGCAGGTATGAAATTTACTCTCTTAGAATGTCATGGAAGAATTATTGTTTACTACAAATGAAGAACAAATGCACTACACAAAAAGGTTTTCATGCCCATCCCACAAGCTGTTGTCCGATCTCAGAATAAATTGTGTTCTCATGACAAACTAAGCTCATAGTTAATCAGTGGTAGGTTTCAAAAAAATTTAGAACCTCTTTTGTAGGTGTGACCTGCTTTGTGGGAGTGGCTTGACAGCCATGTTACCAGGTGGGAGTGGCTTGCCAGCCACATGACCGAGTGGAAGTGGCTTGACAGTCATGTGACTGGGTGGGCATGGCCAACTTGTAAGATGTGGTGAAACTCACTTGACAACGCTCTTGCTTAGCAACCAAAATGTTGGCTCAGAAACTCTGGCATTTGAAGCATGCAAGTCTTAAAGCTGTCAAGTTACAAGATCCTTGCACCCCTAACCCTTTAGAAAAAAAACCCAGGGGTGTTCAAACTTGACAGCTTTAAGACTTGTGGACTTCAACTCCCAGAATTCCTCCTCTCGCTCTTCTTGATGATGTGCCAATGGGCAGGGGGATGGAGCTGGAACCGGTTCTAAACGACATTGTAGATTTGTAGAACCTTTTCTATAGAAGAGGTTAGAATTGTCAGGAACCCACCTTTGTAGTTAATTGACATATGGTCTACTGAATTAACCTAACTTCCTGGGCTCACCAAATGCATTGCCATAAATCACTTTCAATGATGTACCTACATTAGAAGACTGGGACATACATTTTCTATAAAATAAATGAATTAAGTGAACCACAATTGCTGGTTTCATGTTAACATTGTTGACTAGTTTATGGTTTTGTGTGTCATGTGAACACAGCCGTTAAGTTGTTTGGCAAAAGTGAAACATTTTCAGTGAACACAAAGGAAGCATATCCCCTCACCCCACTTTAAACACATACAGGCATTCAAAATTTTATGGGAAAAATATCATATCATAACAGAACATAAAAGCACATTCAACAGCACCTGGGCATAAGGGCTTGCCCAAAAGACATGACCAGCCTATTAAAAGGACCCAAACTGCAATGGTATTTATGCTAGGAAAAGTATATACAAAAATTCTATGTATTAGGTGAAAAGGCACATGGATAGGCATAAATTTTCATAAACTGAGGTTGACTGATGACAAATAAATTTAAGATTGGTGAAATGAGAAACTGAGCAAGAGTGAACATTGTATATTCCTTATGCATGACAGTTACATATACCAGAAGTAACATGATTGGAATTACATCTTCTGGGGAATAGAAAAAAATCAGACAGGATCCTGCTTTTAAGTAGCTAACAATTTCAGTCAAGTAAATTAACAGAGAGATACGAGGCAATGGATATGATTAGTGCAACCTTGCATGTTCAGCTAGAAATAAGAATTAAATGAATGAGAAATTCCAATATATGATTACACAGGTGATTATCTAAGAAGACTACATAAATTCCCCACATAAACTGCTCTAACCAAAGATCTTGGAAAAAGCGAGGAGAGGAATAACATAACAATCATTTTCTCTCTCATCCCTTAATATTTCATTCTCTTTTTTTATGATGGGTTTTCAGATAATCAAAACTAATTTGAAGTTTTACCTGAGTGACTATTGTGGAAATGAATTGGGACTGATCATAGGTCCATCCATACTGGCAGCTCTGGACAGATACATTGGTCAATTCAAGAGAGGAGTTAAGCAGTAGATGAAACTGAGGTTCAGAAAACATCTCACAGGAGCTGAAGGCTCCATTAAAATCCCTTGGAATGTTGATGATCAGCACCTCTTCTTTAGTAAGATTGGCAAATTGTTGCTGATGTGGGATGGCACAGTGATGTTCTGGGATGGCTGCTAGGAAGTTATGCAGCAGGAAATGCAAGGGGAGCAAGACTCTTGGGATGCAGAGCAGAAGCAGTATTAAGATCTGGAATTGCCCAAAACCTCCGACTTCCCCCAGGAGCTCTTCAAAGTTCATCTTTGTCAAGTCACTTGTTTGCTACTAAGAGCTGAGATGCCGGAGAAGAAAAATCCTGCTGATGTTGGGCTCTATATGAACTAGATGCCATGACTTTTTGCAAAGTCTTTGTGGACTTTGAGATGTAGAATATGCCTTCCCCCCCCCTTAGCAGGAACTATGCCAAAGGTTTATTCACAGTGAGAACTGGATGGGGTCAGAATCAGTTAAGTCATAATTACTGAGACATGAAAGAAAGAAATCTAAAAGAAAAAATAAGGACAGGAAGCTAGACGATAGGAAAATATTTAACACAATGAGTATTATTGATTGACTAATAATCTTTAATGCTGCCAGAAATCATGCATGGACATACAGTATATTCTTCTCTCTCTCCTTATCTGTAAAATTAAATACTAGCCCAGGCACACAGGCTATCATACTTTCCCTATGACCAAGAATTTTCTTTGGGAGCATCTCACTGTTTTTGTTGACTTAGACAGAAATGCACAGAAGACAGAAGGGAGATGTAATCAAACACATTGGAAAGACAAAAGCTTGTAAACCAAAGCATAGGAATAGATCAATTCTCTAAAGATACATTTGCCGGTCAGTTCAAATATTTTAATGGAACATAGATATCCCCAAACTAAATTGTAAACTAACTGATCATAGTTTAATGTAACAGGTTGTGCAAACTTGACCCAGCTATTTATTGTTCAATTTTCAACTCAGAAAGCTGAGTTAATTAAGTAAACTAGGGTCATTGACCTTGTTAAGCATGTCATGAGAACACAGCCAAATGCTGTGTACTTTAGTCCTTATGTATTATACAAATACTTCTTATGAAAAGAAATTGAGCTCAAAGGGAAAAAAATTAAACCCAGGATACCCAAAAGTCATGTGATCAAAATTCAGATGCTTGGCAACTGACATGTATTTATGACAATTGCAGTGTCCCAAAGTCATGAGATCATCTTTTGTGACCTTCCGACAAGCAAAGTTAAAGGGGAAGCCAGATTCAGTTAACAACCCTATTACTAACGTAATAATTGCAGTGATTCACTTAACAACTGTGGCAAAAAGGTCATAAGATGGGGCAAAACTCACTTAACAACTGCTTATCAAGAAAAAATTTGGCTTCACTTGTGACTGTAAGTTGAGGAATACCTGTAATCATTTTTATTCCCATTTATGACTCAAGGTTCTTGTGGCTCATCCAATAACTTTAAGGAAGTTCTAATCATATGGAATAATTATTGATGAGGGGTTTGGGGAATTAGGACCAATGTATAGGCTACAGTGGCACATGTAAGCTGGCTGTCTAATTAAGTATAGACAGTATATCTAATTCATTTCTAAATAAGACTCACTGAAGTAGATCTTGATTTCCTAAAAGCAATTTCACAGCTATGGGTTCCTTGTACAGCTCTTTAAAGTGCTGATATCATAGGCAACATGCAATAAGTAAACAGCTGGTTCCCTATTTGGGAGTAGTGGTGGTTTACCGGGTGATGTCTAGTTGGGGGTGCAGCTGTTGTTTGAGTTTACAGTAGAGGTTGAAGACCCCATACTCAAAGAGAGCAACAAATTGGACTCACAGAGCGAATAGTGGATGGAGCACTAGCATTCAGCCCTATCATCTATAATTAGGTTTATATGCCCTTGTTGGAATTCCTCTGGGATCAATCATATCTATAATTACAGATACAAAATGTATTTATTTACTTTTTAAATTTTTTTTTTCAGAAACAGTGGACTATTACCTAAGTAAGTACTGTTTGATAACCAAAGGAATCCTTTCCCCTTTATACAACATTTAATTCAGAGGTGTTAACTTATGTTGCTGAAGTTCCATGATCATTGGTACGTAATGGTGGTAAAACAAAATGCATAACTTTCCATGTTCTGCTCTAGAGGAAGAGTGGTAACTTGTGGCATTTCAGATATGGCTGCCTACAATTCCCAGCATTCCTCATCTTTCTGAGAGAATTTTAAATCCTAAGAGTAAAATAATGTAATGAGGGAATACTTCTGGGTCCCGGGCACAAAGGAGCAATAAATGTTGCTCACTAGAGTGATCCACCTGTTAGGGCCTACGGTTGACAATGGAACGTCACATCACAAAGTAGAAGCGTAAAGAAGGCAGGGAGAAAAGAGCAGAGTCTTCTTATTGTCATTTGAGCTACAATCATTTTTTCCAGTTCAGACGTCTTGGAACAAGCCAACAGTGACTTCTTGTGGCTAAATGAACTCATCACAAGTCACATCAAGTGATGGCTATCTGTAATAGAAATGTTATCATTTAGGCATGTATATGTAAACAGACTTTTTTGGGACCACCTAATGAGAAGGAAGGACTCAATGGAGAAGAGCCCAATGCTGGGAAAGATTGAGGGCAAAAGGAGAAGGGGATGACAGAGGATGAAGTAACTGGATGAAGTCACTGAAGCAGTAGGCGTGAGTTTAAATGGACTCCAGGGGATGGTAGAGGAATGGAGGAATGTTGTCCATGGGCTTACGATGGGTCGGACATAACTTCACAACTAACAACAACAACATGTAAAAAGAAAGTATGCACAATCCAGCTTTTTGAGCTGGCTGCTGAAGTTATTTGTGCTTCTAGTATATAGCTGAGAAGATTGAAAGCATTGGGCCCAGTGGAGGTGAGACACAACTGTTACCATAAATACATCTCTATTATTTACTCTTTTTTTAAAGTTGCATCCAGTCTTTATTTAAACATCACTTGTTTATTTTTAATTTAAAAGCTTAGCTAAAGAAAAAGTTCAAAGAATCCAACTTCCACCGTCATTTTTATATTGAGTTTGGATTATAGAGTTTAAGAATACTTGCAAAAACTATAATTAGAAGAATGCACATACTTTTGAGCTTCATTGTTCCTATGACCTTTCACTTTGTGGAGGAAAAAAATATGAAGTATTGTTTCTTACCTATTTGGATAACATGCTCACATTGGACTATATTAAAAAAATGTTTCATTCTTTCTTTTGTTTTGCTTTAAGGTAATAACGAGAACCTAACAAGAAATTTGGAAGCTCTATCCCTGATTTGTGCAAAAAAAAAAATGCATAAATTTGGGTGCTCTACTCAATGCAAATTATAGGGAGCTGGGTCCAAAAACAGCCTGATTCAGAAAGATTGCTTGTTAAATGAGAAAGACACCAGTGTAAAGGAAACGTAACTACTTGAATGGAGATTAGATCTTAACTATCTGCCCCTACATCTATGGATGTGGCCACTCCACTTTGCATCAGCCTCGAAAGATACTATTTCCCCCCTGAAAATAAGACAGGGTCTTATTTTCTTTTTACCCACAAAATATGGCTTGGGCCTTATTATGAGGGGAGGGTTTATTGTTTTGGGGTTGTCGGGTGGATGCTCTCTTGCGAGCGGGCTCCCAAAGAGCCGGGCACAGCCTCATGGGCGAAAGGCTGTGTTGCGCTGGGCATACACTCTATGGTTGTGGGCCAGCTGCCGGCAGAGCGTACAACCATAGAGCTGCCACTGCTAGAAGACTCAAGAGCTGGGCCAGGGCATCGTGAGGCTGGGAGGCACGTGAGCGAGAACGAAACAGCCGCTCACGTAACCCCCCTGTGCCCGGCTGGAAAGAGGTTTTGCCAGGTGGCTGCTCGTCAGCGTGGTCGCTTCATGGCTGCTGTGTTGCGCTGCTATGACAGCGCAACACAGCCATTCACCCATGAGGCTGTGCCTGGCTCTTTGGGAACCCGCTCACAAGAGAGCAGCCGCCTGGCAACCCCCCTCTTCAGCTGGGCAGAGCTGCTCACCAACCTAGCGGTATCCCAAAGGCACCAAGCAACGTGATCACCTTTGCCTCCCCCATCGGCTTGGCACCTTCGGGATACCACTAGGTTGGTGAGCGGCATCTGCCTGGCCGGAGGTGTGGGGTTGACCAGAGGGGTTATTTGCGGGGAAGGGCTTATATTTTGGCCCATCAGAAAAATGTTGCATGGCCTTATTATCAGGACATGTCGTAATTTGGGGGAAACACGGTAGCTACATCTGTTGGGTGGGGGAAAAAAACCTGCAAAATTTTCAAGAACAAGCAAGAATAATCTCCATTTTATATGGAGACAGAAAGAGACATTGCATGGAGATATTGACAGTCTGCATGTAACCATAAATGGGTTGGTTCTCTGTTAAGATATCATTTCATAATGAGATAATGCAGTTCCTAGGATCTGGTCGAGGTCCTGATCCATAGATATGGAAATAGTAGTGTAGGCTATATTGTCATTGTATATCATGTATACAATGAAATTGGTTTGATGGGACTTTGATTCGATTGACAGGTGCTTTTCTGCTGTGAACATATCCATGCAGAAGTCTGGGTAGTGGGCCAGCTTACCACAGAAGTAAATACTCACCTGTCAGACAGACAGCCGCAAAGGAGAGATTTGTCAGTTAGGCCACTTATGCCCTAGTATCTGCCTGGTCATTTCAATAGTCCAGGTTCCTTCAATGCCACCTATCAAGACCCAGAGTCAAGCTTTCTCTGAGGCAGCACCTGCCCTTTGAAATGGGGTTCCCCCGAGATTCAAACAACCTACTGTCATTCTGAAGAGGCCTAAGATGTGGTTCTTTGCCTAACCTTTTGTGAGGGAGTGCAAGATCCCTTGCTTGATTCCATCCAGTCTGTTCCTCTTGCCATATTTTATCCACCCACCTCTTTGTGCTTCATTATAACTTGTTTTGACTGGTCTGAGTCAGAGTTGCTGGGAGACAAGTGGCATATAAATATATTGTTTTTACTATTAACATTATTATGCAAGAAGGGAGCAGCAGCTTGATTCAACACCAGATCCCCTGTAGTAGAACCAATCAAATAAGGGTCAGTATGACTTTCACATGGATTAAACCACAGCTTTTGGCCTAACTTGTTTAAAGAGTAGCAGGAGTTACCAAAAATGATTAACAAAAATAAGCAACGAGATATAAAACTTTACCAACCACCTTTGAGTTGAATATATTGCAAACTTACCTTTCAAGATCATTCAGGTCAGGGAAACAAATTCCATAAATTTGACTGAAAATCTGTTTTGAGATACAGTAAAAATCTGGCAAGCCTGATGGTTTCTCCTCCTTTCCCTTTTATAACCCAAGAAGTTACGGCAGAATCAGATTGAGTTTGTTGTGCATTTCTTATTTCTCGAGTGTAAATCATTTTGGGGGGGGGGGCAAATGTACTATGTAGTTTCTGCAAGATCATTTCTGTATTTCTCTAGACATTCAGAAATCCCAAGGAGGTTAGAGCAGACTATTCCTAGTGCCAAAACTTCATTTGGTAAACAAATGGATGGGTTTGTTGGGATATTTGACATCCTTGGAGGCAAATGCTTCATGTCCCATGTGCTTGGTTCTTTTGCTCCGAAAGTTGGACTTTGTGACTGAGTACTTGCTTGGTCATAATGATCAGAGCACTTCCACATAAAAATTCTGCACCTGTTTGAAAGTGTGGCAGGTGGGCCCGAGGGTCCTAATTTAATATCAAATCTTCAATTGATTGGCCTTTATTTGCTTCTATCCATGTTGTAATATATGTTTCCTGCAACAAAATCAGATCCAGACCCGTGACATCCAGTTAGCCTTGCAGCTTCATGACATTTTGTGCGTGTTTGTTAGTACACTTTGTGCGTGTTTGTTAATTGTCTGTGGAGAAATAAAGCCATCTCTTGTCACACCACAAGTTCTCTTGAGTTCTGAGTTTTGGGGCCTGTAAGAAAAATTCCTCTTTGATGTCTTGCAGCCCTCCTTCCATAGCAACTATATCTTTCCCTTCATGTCTTTTGGTGTGGGGAGAGAGAGTGAGTTGCCTTTTTTGTTGCTGCATCAGGACTGGAAGCTGATCAAAATATCACCACAAATTGTCAGTACGAAAAAATTGTATCATCAGGATCACCCGAAAACTGTATTAGAGAATTTGGGAGTGAAACAAGTGAGCATAAGAACACATACACTATGGAAAAGCAAGATCAGGGGTCTTCTTGTTTCTTGAAAGACAGAATGAATGTTTGTTAGTTAGTGTTAAAGGATCAAGCCACTACAGACAAGTTTAAGCTGGATCCTGAAGGATTCAGGAAACCATAGACCACAAATACTTTCTTAAATATATTGATGATTATTGTAAGATAAAATATTGAAGTTTAACATTTTATTTGTAATTGGTCTTCCAATCAGTTGCACTCTTTTTCCTTTTCTGTAAATCCCCAGAATAATTGAGGAGTTAGAGGCCTTGAAATTGAATTAAATATATAAACATACTTAAGGCAAATGACTTGGAATTCTATACACTAAGGAAACTAAAAAAAGGGTAAACATTTTAATATGCTTGGAGTAAAACAATTCAACTTCTCTTTAAAAATGTGGAGGTTATTTCTTTTATATCTATTCCTGAAATATAAATTGTACATTTATTGCAAGTATTGGCAATAATTGATATAGTGATGAAATTGCTATTAAATTATGTCAAAACTGCAAATTAAAATCCCACCCTTGTTCACAGGCTGCATAGTTTGACCATGGGATACATCACTTCTCCATTCTGTTTTCACTTTTGCTCAAATGGGAATTTCTCACAATCCTGCAGTTCAGGAAGAAATGTTTGAGATGCATTCATCTTTCTTTCTCGAATTCTTCATGGGTGACATTAACCAAATCTGAATTTCAGACTGAGAATATGGATTAAAGTTGGAGAGTTCAAATTTCCATTCTGCTTTGACATGCAGTGATTTCACACCACACTAAGTTATGCTAAAATAAAGTTGAGTATTTTGTGGTTATGTGTTTTAGGAACTTAGCCATTGTTGCATTATATAGGCCTTCACATTAGGCCACAATAGAATACTATGTGAAAAATGATTGTGTTCTGTCAACTTTGGTTTAGGGTTTAGCACAGAGTTTCAACCCAGCAATTGTGTGTAATTTTGGACAAGTAACAATATTTTATCTTGATCTTTTCCTCTGAATTTCTAAGATGATCAAATAATAAAAAAAGATCACACTTAATACCTTTTGCTCATTGTAAGAATGTTTAAATACAAGTGCAAATAAAAATGTGTTTGACAGCTGGATCAGAACTCAGCACGAGAGCACCTGTCCCCACCATGTTTGTTATATACTAAAAGATTAAAATTGGGTAGAATCCTGCCAGTGGGAGAACCCAGAGGAAAACAGATGAGTGGGCATACCAATGGTTTCTTTTACATATGCTTTGAATTCTTTCTCCTTTTCAATTTGCTTCTTTGCAGCAGAAGAAACTTTCAGTGACTTTTATAATAGCTTTCAAAAATACCATTTATAATTTTCATAGCCAAATATATTATTATTTCTGCATTGTTGTCAGCACTAGCATATCCTTAGTTAGAAAATATAGTTTTGAGACCTTATAAGAAATGCTTGCTTTGTTTCCTTTTTGAATACTACGGTTTTTAAAATGATATGCTTTTCCTTCTTGCAGTTTAGAAAATTATACCCATAACATGAGCAGGATGGACATGATAGGTTCATCCATCAGAGTTAGCTGGCAGGAAAGAAAAACAGTATGCGGCAAAATAGACATGTTATTTCAAAATCTTGCTGAAATGGCAAACTTGAGAAAGTCATTGTACTTAAACTTCATTTTCCATCATATGTAGCAGAGTTATTTATTTAGTAGTAGAATCATCATTTCTACATTGGCAAAAAAGTGGCATAAAATCTGTACACGAAATGCTAATACATTATGAGAGATATAAACCTGAAAATACTGCCTATAAATTTATATAGCAGCATAATACAGCCCACCAGAATGAGGAGAGTATTGTAACTGATAATCCTGCACAACCTCATGTCCAATTTTTGATGATTGGGCAAATCTAAGATACTACCATTTACCTTCTTAAAGTTCTTGATGTTAAATTGGACAGCACTTTCAAAGTGCAAATTCATGCAATGCATTTTTTCCTATCAACTTACTCAAAGCAATAAAAGAAAACTTACTTTGAGTAACTTTCCTTATTCAAGATAGATCCGTACTGCATTTTTTAAAAACAAAAACAGAATTTACTTCTTTTCTGTATTTTGTTTTAGAGATTTATTTTGATTGTATTTATGAAAACATTATTTTAGGGTGCCAATCAACAATATACTCTCCACAAAATTATTTTCTTCTTAATTTCAATTCCAAGCATTCATTTTGCTTTTCATTCCATCCCTACTATCAGGGGGGAGGGAGAGTGTGTCGGGTGGTGGCGATGAAGATCATTAATTTACTAGAGGCATCTAAGATTGAGGGCATTTGGAAAATATTCTTAATATGAACCTCTGTGCCCCTGGCTAACATCCAACTCAGCAACTCATCAAACAAATGGTAAAAGACACATGGGTGAAAAGGCCGGCGAGCTTTTTAATAGCATGACCAAGAATTCTCTTTGATTAACAAATCTGTTAATGACCATCATTCTTCATACAAACAAAAAAGTGATTTCCTTTTCTTTTTTTATTTTTATGTCATGATTTAAAATTAGGAAAATGCCATGTGAATCTGTACACAGCTTCTGTGTGACGCATGCCAAACTTGTGGCGCTGAGAACGTTGCCATGCATTTAAACCAGATTTTTACGGTTTTTACTTTTTTACTCTCATTTGCAATTGTACATTCTTGTTGTAATGTGTAAAACATTCTAAACCTGCTTTCAGAAAACCATAAAAAAGAAGAAAATACAATGAGGTGGTTTATCATGGAATCAGACAATGTTTTGAATAAACAGTATCATCAACTGATATCCTGTCTGCCAATCAGATACATTTGTTCTGTGCTGCAGGACACAAGTGTTAATACAGAACTGCTCCTGGGTGGGATTTATGATCTTAAAAAACACACCCTATCACCCATTAATAATGCAAAGTTATCAGCAGCCGGCTATTAAATTCAGTCCAAAGAAATACCCATATTGTTTACATTACACAACACGTTGCCTTTCATAGGAGACATATATAGCATCCTGTTTTGCTATGCTTTTCATTTGTCAGAATAGGTGGCTCATGCTATCCTTAATCTCTTGACTGAAATACACCTGGTTTTGCAGTTACTCTATATTTCAGATTAGCCTGAGAAACAAAGTTGTAAGAGATTATATACATTCCCAAATGACCCCTAAATGATTCCTAAATGATTAAGAACAGTTTATGGGAAAATTCAGCCCACAAAATCTTCCCCAAAGCTCCCAGAAATCTCTTTCTTGGTCTATTAGGTATTCTGGCATCTGGGTTAGCAAATTCTTCCTACTCCCATTCAGAAAAACAAGGAAATATGGCATTTTGGTTCTAAAACGTTAGTGTCTCGGGGTGCTCAGTAACAGAAAAAGAGGATTATAATAAGCATGGGAATGAAGTTGCTTAACCTCCTGGGGCCATCACCTTTGTCTCATATTTACACCTCTAGTTGCATACTGTATTAGACAAGAATACATATTCTGCTAAATATACCGGTCCAAACTGCAAATTACAGAAAAACTCCACCAAGAAATTGTTTTGTTTCAGGTCTAATATAATTCAGTGTCTCTTGCTACTTTACTCTATTTCACATCTTCTTACCCATTAGATTTTTGGTTTTGTTGAATGATAGAAAGAGAAAGGTGGCGTTGTGGTGCGTGCTAAATTCTGGGGAAAGGGGTGTGAGGCAAGATAACTATTTTCAATAACACTACCTCTATATTATCCTTTGAAACCAAATTTATAATGCTGTAAGATAAATGCAAAGATTTTGACACTAGGACATCCTTGATAGATAGCTGCCTGCTATCCAGTTTCCTCCAGCAAAGGAATATCCCAACCACCGAGGTGCAGTCCCAGATCTGCTCTCAAATTGCTCCTGAGCATTAAGAAGTTCCTCCACCTACATTGTCTCCTTAGCTGAGGGAGTCTAGATCTGGGGCAGCAGAGAATAAGTCTTTGCCCTCACCATCGCTCTTTTCCTTCCAAAATGTATTCTCCACAATCCTAACTAGCTGCATGAGTTTACTCTCCAGACAGCCAGCATAATCTTTAACAAATCTTTTCTTCCTTGGAATTTAGCCTTTGGGCTCTTGGTCTGAAATGCGTTTCAATTCACCGTTTTTCACTGTCAGGGATGAGTGGGGTAAATTTGTTCAGAATCCACTGTTGGGTCTTGCCTCCCTATTCAACTTTTTTTAATGATAATTGCTGGAGTTGTAGGGGGGGAAATAAGTATGTACTGGACTCCACCCCTTAATTTTGAGTGCTCCATAATAAAACAACATTAACAAGTGCCATTTAAAAGATTACCCATTGCAAATCTACTTGAATGAAGCTACTACAAGGCTTTCGTCTATACAGAGGGGTAATGGAAGCTTCATTACTCAGTAATTGGTTTTCAAAACATTTATCACCCCCATCCACCATCACCATCATAATTGTATTATGGTGTTCTTCCCATTTCTTTTGATCAGCATTGTTGCTCATGAAACTAAAGCATCACCCATACACAACAAGGAAACAGAAGTGCAAAAGAAAATACTATAATGGGGGAAGGAAAACAATAACAACAATGAGGGATGGCTGATTCGCTGAAAGAGATAATGGAAAATGAGGGGATATGGGATGAGATACCTGGAGTTCTGAACAGAAACACTCAATGTTATGTTGTTTAAAAACTAATATAAAGAATGTGCTTTGCTTAAGTGGTTATAGAAATTAATTTTCATTGAAATCTCAATAAAAATAATGCTATTTATATTTAATTCTGACCAGGTCTTCCTAGGACACGAAGTTGGTTCTTAATCTGTCGCTGTGTTGAAATAGATGGGAAGAATGAGTTCATAATCAGATGACTGGGGCATTAAAGCAAGCAGTATATTAAAGATGCTATTCTTAGCCGGATAATGCCCCCCCAACCAAATCTAGCCCCATTGTTCATGCTGATTCACACAATAATCCAATGGCAAAGATCTGACTGGGTTACAGTAAAAATGTGAGGTTTGTGGAGGTGCTGAAGCCCGAAAGCCTCCCCAGACAAGCACCTTGTTTTCAAAGTTATTTTACTTTACTTATTCATCTTGTAGCAAACATTTTCCCGATTTCCCCTTCTCCCAATTCTACTTCCCTTCCTGACTCCCTAAAATCGTCCCAAATGAATCTGCAGAAGACACTCCCCATTTTTAATTAGCACAACAGGAAAGGAAGTGAGCAAGCATAGCAAGAGAAAGAATTTGTTCCTGCTGCTCTCACTGAATAATTAGAAAGAAAAGACAGAAATAGGCTTGGGTGCTGGAGATGGTTTGAGGAACGGAGGAGAGCACAAAGGTTTTTTTAAAAAATAAAAACCTGCCAATCATTTTATTAATCCCAGAATTATTCAAGTATGCATGTTTGATCTATTATATCTGGTTTTTTTTTTAAAAAAAAACATGCACTTGTAATAGAAGTTACCTGGCAAAGGCTTGGTCCCAAAAGCCAGGCTAGAAATGCACTAAATAGTGTAAAAAATGAGGCTGCACTATAAACCTGTGTAGATAACATTAACAGGGATCACACCATCCCTAGTTAATATACCAATTTAATTTATTATAAATATAATAGAAAAATGTAGCAATCAACAGGTCTGAAATAGCAGCAAAAATCACAGCTTGTCCTCTGTAATTAATAAGATTGTATTAGTTCTGAAAAATGAATGAGGTGAATGCATAATGTACTATGCTGTTAAGGAAATAGATTAATTGGGGCTGTCTCGCATGTTCAGGTTCTGGGCAAAAAAAAATCAGTCAGCAATTTTAAGCAAGATACTATAAGAAGGAAATACAAAGGAACTATGAATTCTTGGGGACATTAAAAAAAACAGTATTCAGGATTCAAAGGACATAATGAAGAAGAAATATAAGTGCTTTTTTACTTTAGAGTGATGCTTGCTTACCGTATCGCATGGCACCATAGGTAACATGAGCAACTAGCAATCCATGAAATCTCATTTTTGACCTGGAGATTTGATAATAGTCCTGATGGAATATTATTTGAATCTCTAAAACAAAGCATTCATTCCACCAGGATTCACAGCTGTCTCAGTCACCATCAAGGACTAAAGCAGCATATCCGGCTTGCTGCTACGACAGCAATATTATTTGTTGCGAATGAAAGTAATATTATTTGTCCCTATGCTGCCTTTTTTTCTGCTCATGATCAACACTTATGCTTGATACATATTCAGCTAAATATGTACAAATGTCTTAGAGGAATATCGATTCCTACAGTTCCGCATCCTGCATGATAGTTATATTTTACAGCATACAGTACCTGCTATGGATTCTGGACTTTGTTTCTTTTTATGTGTCAAGAGGTACTGTATAACATGTTTGTGCCCAACACTAATACTCTTTGGAGGGCAGATTAAAACTTTCTTGCTCTTCCAGTATTGCTATACATATGCACTGATATATGACATATTTAAGAATTAGAGTTGTATATCAATAGAACAGATCTGCTTACCACATATCACCCAATTAAAATAATTTAGGTCTCCTAAACAGTAACTATTTCATTTACAATGAGTAATGCTTGACCATGAGCATCTCTAGACAGAATAGCTATTAATTCTGGATTAAACCAGAAAGTAATATTATTATCGCATTGCATGGAGGAGGGCAGGACTCAATTGTGGTTGTGTATGAGTAGAATGAATGCCTCCCCGCCTCCTTATCTCGTGAGGTCTAAGGACATAATATGTCAAAATGTTCTATGTCCAAGAACTTACAGCCACTGGTTCAAGCAAAAAGTAATATGCAGGCTCTTTTTTCCCTTTTCTACATTTGGGGTACCGAGGAGGAGGAGGAGGAGAAATGGGGTGAGAAAGATTGCTAATTCTGTTTTTAGGCTAAAAAGCTTTCTTTTTTAACTGTTTTTCTTACTGGAATCAGGAACCTTCTATATCCCACATCCCATTTCTCATATGGTCGAAAAAATCACAGGCATAACACTCTGAAAAACTGACCAGAAGGGGAAGGGAAAAGCCTCCTTTGTCCAGGCTTGTGCACACATTTGTACCTAATGTTTACATAGCATCTTGATTTTGGGATAAGAATTAGCTGGCACAGAGAATAGTTTATACCTATTCATTTTCCTTGAATAATATCCATGTTTCTGAATTACGGGAAAGGGTCCATGCTTTATTTAATAAAACACAGATGAATGAGTGCATATATTGGTTGGCTGGTTTCATATATTGTGCTAAACAATAAATTATTGTTTACTGACCTTAGTAGAAGTAATTCAAACAAGCAAATCATATTATGGCTTAGCCCAATATGTGAGTGAAGCCAACATGTAAGTATGGTTTAAAAAAAAATAAATATAAAAAGAGGAATGATGGACTAAGTCATGATATTACTGCCCCATCATCCTTTGCTTATATAAAAACAAAGGTCTAAAGTAGTGAGTCACTTGAAGTAATCAATCAATATTGTAGATAGCACCAACAGGCTTCCCACTTTTGATTCTTTTGCTACCAAGCATAAAGGATGATCAAGATGATTGACAGCTATCTTCCAATGGTATTGGACCATCCCTATTTTACATGTGAGGTCTAGAATTGAATCGGCCAAGATATTCTATGCCTAATAATGTCTTTGGAGAACAATAGAGCCAAGCTCAATAAAATGGTCCAGTCTTCTTTGCAGATATAAATCTCAATGTTTATATGAGATATTCGATAATATTAATCTCAAATAGCTGTCAGAATAATAAATTCAAACAACATAAGCCTTATAATTTATATGCTCCTACATCTCAAAGGGGGCTACTGATGACTACAGAAATATTATTTATAACTGTCCCCTCAAATCCTGGATGAAATCCACTAATTCAGCTCTTGTCAGTGGTTCCCAACTGGCAAAGACAGGCCAGATTCTAAGGCAGTCTTGTTTATTACCAAGGAAAAGAACCAGGTTAGATTAGATCCATGATGGCAAACCTATGGCACGTGCGCTAGAGGTGGCATGCAGAGCCCTCTCTGTGGGCACGCACGCCATCGCCAGCTGCTCTTCTGGTTTCCGGCACACACATGTGCACCAGCCAGCTGGTATTCATGTGCACCGGAGCACCAGAAATCCAAACACCAGAATGTGCACCAGTGCATGCTTGTGCGCATGCCAGGAATTCCAGTGCACAAAGGCCAGCGGGCCGCTGCGCATGCATGCACTAGAAACTCCAAGACCAGCTGGCCAGCACACACATGCACACAGGCATGGTACTTTTGAGTTTCCAATGTACTGGCATGTGTGCAAGCGCATGCACAGGTGCACATTCCGCTTTGGGCACTCGATACTGAAAAGGTTCACCATCATTGGATTAGATGTTTTTATGGCTCACTAGATGCTCTCTACCTGTTTTTTTCAGATATATCTAGGCACCCTGCAAATAAGATCATTTGTCCATCTACCATTATTATTCATCCAGATTCACAGGGGCCGTGCAGGGTCCCACTCAGGGATCGTACTCTTTTTTTTATCTCTCGAATACATTCAATTAAAAAAAACTTCATTCAAGTAGGTTGGTCCTATCTTTATACAAGACATGTACTCTGCCCCAAAACCCAGTCCCTTTCCACTAGGATGTGGAGAATATCTAGTGGAGGACTGAGAAAAGAGGTTTATAACGAGAGCAGGTGGGAAAGTTAATGAAGGGAATGAGAGGATAAAATTATTTGTGTAAACATTTAAACAAACAAAGAAATAAAAAGCCGAAATTGTTCAAAGAGGCATGACAAACTCTATCACCCTTGTGGCTTTGGAAGCCTGAAGTATGACTGGGAGGCTCTTGCGTATTATGAGTTCCTAGAGTTGCAGAACAGAAAAGTCTGGAGATTATGACGAAAAAGGAAAAACATAGATACAGATTAAAAAGAAATATTGTAAAATCAGAGTGTTTCTTATCAAAACCTCATTGCAATTGTGTCTCAACTAAAATCACACTATAGCTCCAGCTAATGTACCAAAAAAAATAATCTGGGTTGCTTCTATTGTTGTTACTTCATTGTTTCATCAACACAATCTTACCAAAACAAAGATTTGTGGCTTATATTGTTCTTAGTCCTGTCCTGGAATTAATAATAATAATCCTCTCATAGAACCACAAGGCCCATGTTTTCTCAGGTATATGTCACAACAATCATTCTATTGATTATATAGGGCATTCTCATAATTATCCTCTGTTGGAAAGATGGCCATGAGATTAACAGTATATTATCTTTTTTTAAGGTCATCTTCTAATACAATATTAAAAATAGGCAACATCTCTTTGATGCAAGAACATTCACGAGTAATCTTGGGCCTTGAATATCTATTGATAAAAATAGTTATCACAGATATTTTCCTTTAATAATCAACCTGAGTCCTGAATTCTCACCAGGAAAAGTAGTAATATTGAATAGCCAGAATCTATTTATCCCTTACTAAGAAGCTGCATGTGTCATTTTATTAAGTTTAAACAGCAACCAAAATTAGTCTAAAGAGGTGAATGAAGGAAACAAGCTCCATTCATATTTCATATAACTGCTTGACAGTTGTGGGGTGAAAAGAAAACAAGAAAAAGATATCTAGAACTATCAATACATTAGCCTGATCTGCTCAAATCCATTTCTTACATTCTATCATTGCAATTTATAGATTCACATAGATGGTGGGGAGAATATTATTCAGTACAATTACAAGAGGCAAGCATTCATACATTTCCTTTTTTTTTGCAAGTCTCCATATCTAAAGCTAGATTCTTAGATATAAGTACTTAGTTATAATGTATTTTCTGATCATAATGGCAAGTTCATATAACTTTTCAGGCCAGAGCTGAGAAGGGAGGGGGTACCATGAAACTCCCCCCCCCCAAAATTAGCCAGCTTCAAAAGCTTTGAGATTTATCAAGCAATAATTGGAGAGGTGCCAAACACCAATGATCGTCTGGCAGCTGGATTTCTAAAATAAGCAGGTACTATCATTGCAAGGCGTTTAGAAATGAAAAGCCTGTTTTTTTTAAAAAAAACCATACAAATTAAAAACTGCATGTCCAACATATCCCAGAAGGAGAGGCAGTCCATGTTTTAAAATGCCTTATATTTGGATTTTGGAAAAAACAACCACCATACAGTGGAGCCCTATTGGTTCCCTGGGCATTATTTAGGCTTTAGCTCTTTTCTTTGCACTTTTGCACTGTTTTTACCAATAAAGAGATCATGTGGAGCTCCCTGAGAAGCTTTTACTGCTGCCTTTACACAAAACACTACTTCTGATGGATATTAGCTTATGGCATAATGCCGAGGGGGGAGGGGGGGAAACTGGTGCCTCTCTACTTCAAAGCACCCTTGGAACAGGTTCTCTCCATAAATGTAGCACTTCTCTTTAGCAGCCTTCTCGGGACTGCTGCTAAGGGATGCTATGCATCCAAAAGAAGCTGCAAAAGATGCAGCCCCTCTCTTCTGGGCTGTCATTGACCCTTCATAGAACTATAGGCAGGATAGCAATTGAGGGGACTGATTGTGACTTTCTTTCTATCAATACACCAGCATCACTGTAGCTACATAAAAGTAGGCTCAGAGAGAGATAGAGAGAGAGAGATAGAGAGAGAGTGAATGGGTGCCAAACGGGGAGATCAATACATCTAGACCACCGAGAAGCTCACACCGAGATTTCTCTTTCAGATTCTGCGCAGCCCTTTCATTCCTCCACTGACTGAGGCCGATGTATGCTATAAAAAGCCATCCCTCCTAGCGATCTCTCATGATTCTATGGTATTGCTAACCGAGAAACTGAAGAAATGAGGATGAAGGAAAGAATGTCAGGCACTAGGCAGGCTGCCTGAGTTGTTGCTTGGTGACCGGCCATAGCAAGCATGAGTGGCCAGGAGGCTCTCAGCCAGATAGAGAGCTGGGATTGAGACAGCATGGGCATGTGTGGGCAAGTGAAGCACTGAAGTACAACTAGCTGCTATAGGCATATATTTCCGACACATAAGGCTGCGCTGCGGCATCTCGAGTGTATATTATACGCAGAGGTTTTTCCAGCCTGGCAAGATGGTAGGTCGGTAGGTCTAATGGACTGGCAGCAGCAGATCATTATCTAGCAGCAGACTTGCCTTCTTGGAATACCTGTTTTCCTTTGGTTCCTGGAGGATGGGTTTTCCCTTTTGGTCCTTTTCTGAGCATACCTGGTGACACAGGGATCTCTCCCGGTAGGCCTAGAGCCTGAGCCCTGGAGGGAGCTTTGGGAGGAAATGTAGTCCCAGGCCTATGCGGTCGAGATGGTGATGGGCTTTCCTTTCTGGATAGGGATTGGCTTTTGGGGGAAGCACTGAGGTTTCGTGGAGGGAGAACAGGGCTTCTAGCTGGAAGATGGGGGGCTTTCCTTGGGCTGCTCTTCAAGGAAGGGGTAGCAGGAGTTGGGGTAGCTTTCATCCGGGGGTCACCAGATATATTCCCAAATGGCCTTTGCCCCTGAATCCTACAAGAAGAAAAGAAGGAGGAAGCACAATGTTTTTTTTTAAACCAGGTCACCAAAGGTATCCTACTCCAAAACTTTACAACATAGGAGACAAACTAATAGTCTGTAACAGGTTAAAAAGGAAACATATGGTGGCCAAGTGCTACCACATGCCACAACAAAGAAGAGGACAAATTTGGTTATCAACATACTCAGTCATTGTTTTTGCATATCAATACCAACTTCATACAGTAAAATAGCAAGGCTATCATTTCATTATGTGTCTTGTGGGAGTTGAACAATGTACCCAAGCCCTGATGCAAAAATGTATGCTTCTTTCTCCTTTAACGAAAGAATCCCTACACTGGGGCTACACAGAGTAATTATGAGCTGGGATACCCATAACAACAAATCAGTCAATGGGAACTGTTTGGTGACTGAGAGCCATCTCAGACAGTTTGGATCTGGATTCTGAATTCTGGTTCTGGCTTCTACTGCATGGGTATTTTATGCATGCAACATGCTTTATATTACTGTATATAAAGAAGTTTCTTTTATACATGAATCCTGCCAAATTATTTACGTGGTTGGATTGCTGCAAACTCTGACACTGATATGGCAATATTCAAAGTGATATTAAGACAGCAACATGCATGCAGAGTCATCATGCAAATACAAAAAATACTAGTGTTTTGGGGTCCTAATGTCTATTATTAGTCTGTGACTGACATTTGCACTGTGACATGGTTATGTATATTTTGTCATTCCTGCCTTCTCTGTGGATACCCATATTTGGACATGTTTATGCAGTGTTTGCTTCAGCCAAGATGCTATTTGCATGGTAGAGGTGAGATGCAGGTTATGTTTTTGCAGGCACAGCATCATCTTTGCTGAAAGTCACATAAACCAAGCATATAAGCCACTTCGATTAAAGAAGCAAACACTACATACTGAGTATTTAAAGGTAGAGAATTTCTATTAAGATACAGATTTCTTTTATTGAAGTATTTAAATTATATTTTGTGTTTATTTTCTAATTCCCTGCCTTGTAAAGTATATGTTATTTGGAAGAAAGACAGGATACACATTAAATGAACAAGAAATAGATTTTTCTTTCTTTGTTTCTACAGCCCAGTAGAGGGGCTGAGCTCCACTTGGCAGGCAACTCTTTTAGCCAGTCTCCGGAGATGAGAGGGAGTCCTCTCAGCAGGCAGCAACAACTTGCAACCTTCCCTGCAGGGCTTCCCATTGACTTTCTGGGGAAGCCAATAGAAAACATTGTAAATGGTGATCACATGATCATAGGGTGCTTGGAAACTAATCATAATTGTGAAAAGGTTGGCAAGTGCCTAAATTGTGATCATGTGATTGGGAGTGGATGCACCATGACATTTTACAGGATGTAAAACATCCCATCTGAGACTGTAATAACTTCAACCGATAAATGACCAGTTGTAAGTTGAGGACTACCTGCAAGGAAAGTAAACATTAGAGAACATAGATGCAGCTAGGTACTGTAACTAAGATAATAAAAGTCAGACAGTTGATACATATGTCAGAATTGTTACCCCTAACCTTATATATAGGAACCTTTAGTATACAACATTAAGCTTGAAAAAAATCTGCAGTAGGGAATACTAAACTAAGAGGCCATAAAGTAGACTTACTCCTTCAGTTATGATTCCTGCCTAAAATGTCCTTTTTATATCTTTTATTTCTAAATACCCCTGTAGAAATGTATTGTGTCCCAATTTGGTTTTTAAAAAGTTTCCATGACCCCAAAGGAATCTCTTTTAAATGCGAAAATACTAACTTCCATCTAATTTTGAAGGCAAAGCCATGGAATGTTTGGGAAGACCCTGTAGGCAGCCTATTTTAAAATTATGTCTAACATCATAGCAATATTAATCTGGTCGATTGCAGTCTAGTGGATAGCCTGGGTAAATATAAAGAAGGAGCCAAGGTGACAGCAAGGACAAAAGAAAGGGTAACTCTCTAAATCCAACTGCTTGCTGAATCAGAAAGAAGTACCACATACCTTATGGGCCCAGCTGCATCACCGGTACTTCTACTTGGCGCTGCTGGCGGAAGGGCTGAAGGGCTCCCATATTTTAGTTCTATCACAGGTGGCTTTACAGGTACAATGGGGCGAGGGATTCTGCTCCTTATATTTAAACTTCTCTCCTCCATCTTTACCAGGGAAATTCTCTCCTGATTTCCAATCTTCCTTGGGGTGAAATCATCTGAATCATGAGTATCTTCCTCAGAACCAGTGGCCGACAAGGTTTCTGAAGCCCGCTGCCTCTCATCACTAGAGGAAGCAGAAGATGAAGCTCCAGAAGCTAACCTGAACAGATAGCTTTGCCTTTTCTCCATCACCAGGCGGGCCAAATCCTGTTGTTTCAGTCTCTTGTATAGCCTTTCTTTGCCAGAGTGTGAAGCTGAAACATCTGATCCAGTGTCTTCTTCAGACAGCAAGACAGGAATCCGGCTTCTATACCTTACATTCAATGGCTTTTTGGAAGTTTCTGCTAGAATATGTGGAAGCAACTCTGCCTGTCTAAGGGATTCATTTTCAAGGGTTTTATTATCAAGGCCAGGTTCTTCTGAAATCAACTTACTATCTTCTTCCACATCTGACTCGGGAATAAGTTTGCCCTTAAGTTCTAGCTCCTCTTCTTCTTCCATTTTAACACCATTCAGGAATACCAGTTCCCCTGCAGCTTCAGAGGTGGTTTCAATATGATTCACTGAGAAAGCACAACTTTCCATTTCTCCCCCTTCCAAGGCTGAATTCACACTCCCATTTTCTATCAGTACCTGATTTTCCTCTAATTCTTCCTCAACGATTATCTCTTCAAACTGCCCTGTATTAGAGTATTCCTCGTGCCTCATAAGCTGGCCACTGGAAGACATGATGTTTAGATGTGTCTTTTCGGCAATATGGACAAATGTGCGTTCAACTTTAGTAAAAGGGGAGGAGGTTGTGGCCACAGACATAGGAGGCTTTGGTTCAGACTTGAGGATGGAAGACAACGTTCCTGGCTCAGATACATCAAGCTGGCTTCCCATAGGCTGAGGTTTCTCACTTTGAGGAGTCAGTGCAGCAAGAGTTCCAAGATCAGCATCAGGAGCCAAATCTGTATTCACAGGAGACTTTTTCAGGTCACCTGGTGAAAAGAGAACTAATGTTTTTGAGCCTTCCTCAAGCTCCAAGTCTCCTTCTGCAGCTGATGCTCGACCCTTGGATTCCTTCTGGTCATCTGCTAAAAGAGTGGATGGAGCACCTTCCTGACTACGCTCAGTACTTTTTTGACTCACTTCACTGCTCGAATCACTCTGCATATCAAATTCTTCTCCTAAATTACCAAGTTCTTCATCCTCCTCTTCTTCCTCTTCCTCCTCTTCCTCCTCCTCCTTTTTTTCTTTATATCTGCCATTTGCCAGTTGAAGATGAGCATTAGGTGGTTTACAAGGGGCAGTTAAGACAACATTTGAGAAATCCACTTTTTTTATTCGCTGGAGAATTTTGGATCTTTCCCTATTTTCTGATACATCCCTTTTGAAATCTTGGTAAGGCAAATTTAAAGGCACCACCCTGGGGAGACCATTCATTTCAAAAGGTTTCAGTGGGAATACCTGAAAAAAGACACACAAAAATAGTTGGTTATCCAGAATGTTAAAACTATATAAGCAATGTTGCAATAGCTGAAATTAGCCAGGACAATTAAAACCACAAATGAATGGAGACCAAGAGGTGGGGACCCTTTCCTGTCAGCTTCCCATCACTTGGGGAAGTGGGGAGGACAGCATCTGTTTGGACCCCCGTAGCAGGTAGAATCAGAGTGGAAAGTAGAAGGACCATGTCTCCTTTCACCTCTTCTTGGTCTTATATCTTTCGCTCTCTGAGGGAGAAACATTTGTCCTGAATGTGAATGTTACTTATGAAGGGCTTTCAAAATTAGGCAGAGACACAAGATGCCCCTTCCCAGTTTTCTCAAATAACAAGAATTAATGAAGTTATATTTGAAGAAAGATTCTGCAGGGAAAAAATGGTATTCACCATAATGGCAAATCCCTTACCACATGATATCAATACCCTGCTTTAAAGCCCCAGGGTATCTACTAGGATGCCTGAAGAACAGTTGGTAGAATTCCCCCTCATTCTTTTTCAGTATTCCATCTTCAATATCCAGATCTAATACATTTAGGAAGGAAGGAGAGGCAACTGCCTCCCACTAATTCAATCCTGCTGCTACTAAAAACAAAACCTGCCCTTCACCTCCTACTAGTGTGATGTCTGATTAACACTCCTAAGAGGTAACAATGCAAAAGGTTTATTATTCAGTAAATACCCTAGCAAAGCCCATGGGTCATCCTGTAAACAAGAAAAACGTAACTGGAACAGAAAGAAAACTAGTTAAAAAGAAAATATACACAGTAAAGATAAACATTATATGGTTTCTAGCAACACACAGTAGCAGAAGGTCATTTAATAAAAGGAAAGCTGTAGAAAAAAAACAGATGTCCAGGAAATAGGGGAGACATATATGACAATATTTTGAAGTTGAAATACTTTTATTTTTTTTAAAAGCTATCTGAAAATGGATGAATATTTCATGAAATGAGTAGGAAGCAAGTGTTACCCAAGAAATAAGAACTAGATTTCTATACAGTTTGTTAAGCATCAATCAGACAGTAACAAAAATTGCTTAATGTAACTGTGATTCTTCAAGTGATTATCTGTGCTTTCACATGTACAGGTGATACACTTCTGTAGAATTAATGCCAGAAACATTTTACAGCTACTTTCTTCAAATCTTATGAAAGCGTGCCCTGCATTGCATATGCTCCATGCAGTGGCTCTAGTTATACTTTTCATGTCATATTACTGACACGTTATTCCAGCAGCTCGAAGTATTTGATAGATCAGGCATCAAAGGAGGTGAATTAATCATATTAACGCATATAGCAGATATGAATGATTAGGAATATGCATATATAACACCTTTTGTTAGATGAACAGTTTTAGGATTTAAATATAATAGAATTCTAGTATCCCTAGAAACAATTATATCAGGAAGATATGGAATGGAATGTCTAAAAAAATTTTTAAAAATCCTTTTTCTCATGACTCTAAGGGGAAATATGACATTAAAAATTGGAAAGAAGATAGTGATGTAGAAAAAATGTATGAAACAGAGAATATTGACTTTGGACCAGGGGTGTTATTCACTTACATTCCCTACCTGTTCGCAAATTTTGCCTTGAATTATACAGTCAATATATGGAATTTGACAACTGAGGCAGGGGTGGGTTCCGTCAGGCACTACTGCCAGTTCGCTTGTGGGTGCTCTGTGGGCACGCTTGATGCACACTGTGCATGCCCAGTACAATAAAATTGTTCTGTGCATGCGCAGAAGCAAAAAACAATATGGAGAACCGTTCAGGGGCATGGCAGGCCAGTTCCAGCAACCCAGGCAGTCAAACCACTACCATTTCGGCCGAAACGGTCCAAACCGGTAGGAACCCACCACTGTACTGAGAAGTGTAAGTAGCCACCAGGAGTCCTCCGGGATTGGGCAGCCTATAAATCGTACCAATAAATAAATAAATAAATTTTCCATGTCTTTATTATAGCTAAAGAACTGATATTATAGCTCTGGAAAAATAAATATATAGCCCTATTTACTCAATGGAAAGAAGATCTGTTTATCTCCTAAATAAACAGTTTATCTAGTAGATAAACTGTTTAGCTACTAGAGTAGATTGCCTACAGACGTGGAGTTTGTATAAATATAATGAAATATTTGTCTTATTTATACAAAATACAGTAGGTTCTAAAAGACAGATAGTTTATTTTATTTATAAAATTTATATGCCGCCCAATCCCGAAGGACTCCGGGCAGCTTGTTGATAGATGATAACCTTGCATGTTTGCATTAGATAATTATATATAGGATTGTAACTGTTTACTGTTGTAATGAAGTATTTTACTTTATTTTTTGTATTTTTCACTTATTTTTAAGCATGTGGTTTTTTTAAATCCAATGACATATTATCACTGTATTTTGTTCAATTTAGTTTCTTTTCTCTCTTTATTTTAAAAACAAAACTTTAAAAAAAAATATGAATGTGCTCTTAAATTATATAAAAAAATATTTGGAATTCATGGTATACTGTCTAAGAATTATACAAATACTGTGAATACCATACAGATAATAGTATAATAATTCAATGTTAGACAAGCAGTGTTCTTCCAAACATAACATCTTTGGTTATCAACCTGTAGTAACTTACTTTGAATAAACGGACACCTTTATCAATGCAATGAAAAGACTAATTATTTATTGCAGAGAGGTGCAATAAAATAGGTAACTTTCAAACATGAATGTACAGTGACCACTTGAAAAACACAGTTAACAAACAGTTCTCTTATCCCATGTACGTGTGAAATCCCCAGTCAGATGAGGAAAGATCAAGGAGGACTCTAGTCATTGTGCAGCTACAAGAGACCTAGGACTGACTCAGACACAAACACACAAAAACACACACACACACACCCTAAGTTCCATGGGACTTTGTTTGTTCCCAAAGGAAGGCAAGCAATCTGGGAAGACTCTTCTACACAATAAAGTAGTCAATTTGAACCTTTCACATGCAGATCTAGTTGCTTGGACCTGACAATTACCAAATAGAATTTGGAGTTGGGGCAGATGCTTTAGCAAAAAGTTATATAAAGCATCTCCCTGTCCAAAAGATACATTGGTTTGAACAATGAAGCAATCATACATATGAAAGATTGGTGACCAACACGTATCACAGTTTATTAATTTCAACATTGAACTAATATAGATGGAAACAATGGAAGAAATCATAGCTGTGGTCAGTCTGTTCTGAAATGTTTGTATGTATGTATACTAAAACAGTGGAACCCAGCAATATATTCTGTGTTGGTTTCTCATGTTTTAATGTATAGATACATTTAATGTATGCATGTATTGATGTAATGTATAGATACATTTCATGCATCTTATGAGAGCAAGTTAGGCTTCAAGATAGTTTAAATGAATAAGAAATTTGCTTATTTTGTTATATTTAATTAAGTATAAATACATAAAATATAAACATATATATATTTGAAAATAGAGTTTTTGATGGACTGCAAAAAATTCCACTGAAAGCTTGCTTGGAAAAAAGCAAACAAATTTAGACAACGGAGATATGACAATAAAACAAAAAGGAACAAAATATTAGGTTTTCATAAAAGAGATAGAGACATTAATCCTGTGGCTGTTGAAAAGGAACTGAGGGTTGGAAGGGATCGTTTACAAAACCATATCCCCATATTTGTGACGCACAGATATCATAATAAAAAGTACACCTTCACATAACATGGTTGAGGAGTTCATTGCCAGAATATATGAGTGTGGTCATAAGTTACATAAGAGATTTGATAGAAAGGAAACCAATGAACTTATTGTACAACATTTGAATAAGCTTCAAATTATTTTTGCATGGATTTTGGAGGTCATAGTTCAGGCAAAGATACTTAAGTGTACTTTATACATTTAAAAGAGAAAGAATTAAGTAGTTAAGTAGTTGCTGAAATCTACATGATCAGACAACATGAACAATATTCAGTAATATAATTCTAAAGCAAAGTAAGAACAAATAATAGGGTGTATACTCTCTGAAATCCCAGAGTCTCTTAAACACTTGGGCCAGGTATATCTAACAGGTCTTACCTTCTTCCAGGGAAAAGTAGCAGCAGTAAACCAAAAGGCCATCTGAATGCTCTGATCATGACAAAGGACTGATGACACTGCCCCCCCCCTCCCGGCCCCGATCATATTGCAAATATCTCAAGATGAAAAAAACCTAACATGTGACCTTCAGCATGCATTGGGTCAATAATTTGGGTCAGATTCATGGAGGGCATGGTGACCATGAACTCCTGATGAGCTCCAAATTCAATGCTAACTGGAAGCAGCTTTGCATCAGCTTGAGAAATTCAACTGTCAGACCAGCAATGGAATCCAGCAGCTCAGGTATGTGTTCACTTTACAACACAAAGGCCAGTATAGCAGCAGCAAATCCAGCTGCTGTCTAGAACACCACCTCAACCATAAAGATCTCATATCTAGTTATCTACAGCATAGAGGCTCTGAAAACTATCAGAGCCTCTCAGATAATAACTACTATTCCTTTCTCCTATCCTGAGGTCACAACTGATGCCAACCATCGAAACAAGGAGGGCACAGATCTGAAAGAGGAACAGCCCTGACTCTGGTCCTCCAAATCTAATAGGTGGGAGTCTCACCCTTTAATAGGAAAAACATCATCCAAATGATTGCAATTATATTTATAAGGAATTCCTGTACACATATTTTTTTTAAAAAGAGGCACATTGTTTCATCAATAACTGTGTGGTCTTCAATTGCAAAGTTAGCTTTGAGAAATGTGCAATTTGCAGTTAAAGATGGAACTTTGATCTTCATTATGCTTTTGACCAGAATGTTTACCTTTACACAAGTACCAAACTCAGATACTCTCATTTAACATAAATTTCCTGCTACAATTGATCCTGATGCCCTGGCACGTCTAGTGGTTGTTGCTCTCTTCATCACTGCCTTAGTCGGTATTGCGTTTCTTTGTTCTCCCCATTTAGAAAGAGTAGCTTACTCCACAAGCATCAAACCATTCATTGTTTTCTTACAGACACTTTACTATACTGGTTTCTCTCTGTCCCAAGGCCGAATAGGAAGTCAGAGAAATGAGGAAGGGAGAAAACATTACTGAAATCATAATAGAGTCCAAAGAAGGAAGTTCAAGAAAATCTGTCCTTTTATGCTGATATAGATATATCCTTCTATTAAATCCAAAATGTATCCCTCCCTTTCACTAATAAAAATCCTCCACAATGCTAATGCAATGTGTTAACAAGAGAGTTTGCATTGGGATTTGAAGTCTACCTCACAAGAAGAGCGCCGGTCAGGTGAAAAATGAAATTAAAAAAAACACTGCAACAAGTTATGCCTTTGATTCTTTAATAAGGTTTTGGTAGTATACAAGCTTTTTTTTCCGATTGTCTGGATTAACATACATGGATTTAAAAAAGGCACAAAATCCATTGCACAGCTTCGGTTTAGGTTTTTTTTTTCTTTCTTGTTTTGTTTTAAAATATGAAGTTGCTTGTAATTTGTGATTTCAAGTGTAGGATCTTACAGTACTCTGCAGCATTTACAGCATATTCTACATACAAGTAATTCAGTGCATGCTTTTATACATAAGATAGAATTTCAAGTTCTGTCTTGCCATTAATCTCTCTATATACATAAGTAATACAGTGCTTTTATCAAAAAAAAAGAAGAAGCTTCAATTTTTTTTTCTTACATGCTTGGTTTGCCTAGGGGAATAGTGCAAGCATATAATACAATGTCAGTACAAAAAGGTGAAAGGCAGGGGCGCAGAAAATTATCTTCAGTTCTAACAGGCAACACACACAAAGAATAAAAAGGCTCAGGGAAAACAAACTTTTGAACCCCTTCTGGTAACTTGGTCCTTCCAAATTAATTCCTGCTATGCCACAATAAAGTTATACCTCATAACTCTCCCAAGAAGGGTTTTAGGCCTTTTTCAGTTGATGCTAAATATACATGTATCAGTCTGCAGTAACACCAGGATGATTCTAATTCCTGAGGTTTTCATTAAAAAGATATTTAAAATATTAAGAATTGGCACTCCATATAAGAAAAAAGCAACACAAAACAAACTTGGATGTTTGGAAAAACACACCAAGGTTGTATGATGTCATAGGACAAAAAACTGGTGCAAATGTAATATGATATCTTCACTGCTGTAACAAGCATTCATTTTCTAACATGAATTCCATTCTTTTTAAATTTCTTTTTAAAGAGCATCCAACAAATACATCAATACTGACTGACACTCTGGTTTAGCTGAGAAGTGATGACCCTTAAAATTAAAAAAATAGACATTAGAAGTTCATTATATGCACAATTGAGGCCCCAGGACAGCATGTTGCACTTTCACCACTGCAAGTTTTCAGTGCTTTTTCCAGAAGCCTCAAATACTATAAGAAAACTATATGACTGGGGAACAATTATATTAACCACATTTATTTTTTATTACATTTAAATCGAAATAAAATAAAATTCTGTTCTTGTTGTAGCCTCATCTTTTTGGCATGTGACTTTTGGTCTTTATGCTTGGGACAAGAGAGAAGAGGTTTTGATTGCACAGCCAGAGTAAGATGTGTGTATATGTGAGAAGGAGGAATTTTACTCTAGAGAAAATGAATATGATTCCACCATTAAGTCAAACTGTAGTTAGAAATTAGTTATTTGTATGCACACTGATCCTATAAAATCATCACTGTTGTATTTCTATACATATTGGGACCAATGTGTAAACAGAAGGGGAAAAAATATCCAATCCTTCTCACCTTCAAAATCATAACACTGCCAACTGCTTACCCACAATAAACAGCAGCAAGTGTTTGGGCTTAGGATAAGGCAAAAGAAAGATACTCTAGTCCCTGAGGGTCCTGATGATTATAAGAGAAATCTAGAAAGCGCAAGAAACACAACACAAGTTACATCAAGTGATCTCAGGCATAAGAAACCAGAAGATGCCTTAGTCCTGAGAAATGCAGATGTATTTCAACAAATAACAATCCAGCTCCCACAAGAATTAATAAGCATGAGCTTAGTATATCCTGAAACTGGTATGATCCTTTGCAGGCAGAATGTTATTCATTTAGAACTTGCAGATTTGGCAAATCTAGAATTTCAAGAAGTTGTTAGAGTTTGTAGGATATTTGCTTTGTAAAATACAAATCCAGCCCTTGCATGATTGCACTGTAATATCCATTCTCACCAATTTAGTATTCTAGATTCTGGACAATGTATTGTTTGATAGCTTTCAAAAGCTGTTCCTCCATTTATAGTTAGCGATAGGTCCCAATATGTTTTCTGTGTTCCTGATTCATCAATGTAGACTTGCACAATGTTAGCAACCATGGCTACCACTACTGGCAGGCTAAAGTACACTGCAATCTAGATTGTATGAATCAGAAGTACTAAAATTAACCCCTTATTAAATATGCCTTTCATTCAGTCAATCCTTTTATTTTAAAATGCTTTCATATATTGCTATGGTTCTACCTGCAGAGGTTTTGGGGGAAAAATAACATTGGAAGACAGAGAAGGGGCGAAATTTCATTAACAATATTTGTTCCAATCTTGGGGAGAAGTAATAAACTGTAAAATATTCTGAAAATATTAGTATCTTTTTGGTACAGAGATATGGCCAAAATATAAGCTCTGTTTTTTCTTAGGAAGGACCAAAGTGAAGGGGCAAGTAAGTGTCCTTTGAGCATCCTTCTTATTCTATTGTTAAATGGAACAGCTTTTGCAATGTAGATGCATTTTATGTTTAGAGATAGTTTGCTTGCATTTGTGATGATTTATTGATAAGGAAGCTCTGTGATTTATTACAAAGAAGATATAATTAAGCTAGGTTCACTGAAGAGACAGGATTCAACAGAAAGCGTAGTACATTGTTAAAAAAAATAGATCATAAATTTGATTCTGAATGTTAAATTACATGCAGGTTAATGCAAAAATGGAGATCAACTTTCAACTCCAAGTTACATAATTATAGCAGCTTGTGTGTATGTGTGTGTGTTTACATTCATTATATCATTTTTTTCAATAGTTTGAATACTACAATGCCTACCAATACATCAAATGGAGTGTTAAAAACATTTACTATAAATGTTATCCTTGTGCTGTTATGAAACTGCAAAAGCAAAACTAAATGTTACCATGATTCAATATACAGAAGTCTAACAATAAAAGGAGCTTGACCAATTGTTACTTACCAAAACTAGCAACAAAAAAATATTCTTTACCAGTTTCATATCATTGTAGGGAAAGACAAAATCTGGAAATCATTTTTCAATACTACGTAGCTTCTATCAAGAATCCTTGTAAAATAAGGTAACATAAATTGCAAGCTGTACAAAACTGCACAAAAATAAAATTATGATAACCTAACCCTTCAAAAAGATTGACTTTGATCTGCAAGTACAACGCCAAACGGCTTAATCCAAATCCAAATACAGTGGGAAGCTGCACATCAACAACAACTTCAGCTCATTTATCAGCACAGGCTTGTGCTTAAGGGAGTGACAGCTTTTGATAGTAGTGATTTATAAAAAGGAAGTTTCATAAGAATTTTAGAAGCAAAATTATCTACATGTCATGAATAGTATATAATTTTGTTTCTTCTAAAAACTGCCAAAAGTAGTTTTCCATTTGATTGAATTTCTTTGCAGTGTTAATTTCAAGATGAGACCTCACATAGTAAGGCAGTTCTCAACTTGCACTATCATAAGTTCAGGCCTAAGCCACTGAGAAACAAGAGAACAAAATCTGCATGAAATTCTCTGATTTTGATCCTATGCTACTCTTTCAGTTGTTCAATAGATCAAAGACCAGAAGAAACAATAATGGACAAGATATACAATCAAAGATGAAAGTGTCATTTGATGATGAAATACTAAGGAATTACTCAAAATGGCAGGAGTGCTTCACCAATAACCACAAACATTTGATATTGGGCCACTAAGGAAAAATATCTTAGAAAAAGGGTGCTGTCCAGTATTTTTATCTAACCCAATATCTGGTAGAAGAAAAACTAGTACTTTTTTAATATACAAATTCGTTGGAGGGGGAGGGAATGACAATAAAAGCAAAGCCCTAATTAAAGTTGGTATGCTAGATTATATCCAATGACTACTTTATGTCTTGGAATACAACATACAAAATAAGTTGGAATATATGTGTACATATATTGCATCTCTAAAGAAAATCTCTAGATACATACATTGAAAATAAACAGAAAAGTTTGGTTAAAGTTAAAATTAATTTAATTAATTATCTGATTTGTTAGGATTTCTAATATATTTATGCTAAAAAATAACCCACTCTTAATAGTCGATTTGATCCCAAATCCGCAACATATCAATATACAAGGTAAACATTTCCCCTCTTATTCTAATATTCTTATACTAAGGGAGTTAATTAAGATTAATGGAAAATGAGGGAAGTTTCACTACAATTCAGTAAGGAAGAAATGAAAGTGCTTAACTATAATCTCATTTTTAGACATTCATATAAAATAGTATAGTATTATAAAGTTTTGACTATTTTATGTGAAAGACTGAAAAACAGAAGCTAGTTCACAAATCCATAACTCCATAGATATGTAAAACAAGATCCTGACCTTCTTTGGAAATGACTGGATGTCTTTCTCCACAATCAGAATAATATCCTTGGAGCCTAAACCAAATCTAGTTTATACTCATCTTTCTTGTATCATATCTAGAATATCAATTTTCCTATCCGGCGACAATCTATTACTGATTGGTGTTTAGCAGCAGCATAAGGAGCTTTGAATGTAACCCTATTTTACTATCACAGATAGCAGAACCAAGCTTTTAAAAATCACTATGGAGCAGCTGTGTTAAATAAATAAATACTATGTGTGTACTGCATATATTGTGCACATGTTTTGTAAAGCACTTTAGAACAGTTTGGATGAAACACACTATAAAAAGCCAATATATTATCATATATACATCATTTGCTTATTGTATCACCTTCCAGCCCAAAACCATTGGCTGTGCAATTGTCTTCACAAACATTGTGATTTATAAGGAGCAAGCACCTTTAAAAGGAGGTTGGGAATTAGAACTATGATTCTAAGAAAAAATAGTCTGGAAACAGATTCAGGAACATTTATGCAGAATTCTAGATATTAATGTAACAGAGGCAAAAACATCCCTAAAGAAGGGAAACGTGGAAGAATTCAATGAGGAAAAAGCCTTTTACAGGCCAGTGGGCTCTTAAGAGAGCTATGTTTTTTGTCTTAGATTTCAAGAACTCCAGTCACTTTCAGCAGTTTTGGAAAAAAAATAACATGATAAATCAGTTCATAGACAAAGACAAATATATATTATGAAACACAGAGCTAAGAATCCTATACAAAAGATTTTATAAATTATATTAAGATCTGGAAATCTTAGAAATTGAACTCAAAAACTAGTTTTCAATTAGAGCAGCATAATGGGTTCAATCTCCATTCATTACAAATCAAGGTTGTATCAATGAGGTATTTTAAACATTAAGTTGATTGGCTATTATCTTGCAGCTGGGGGTATTTTAATAACATATCACATTGTGATCAATGGAACTATTTTCATCATTCATGGAATAAACCTCAAGGGAATACATCCCTCATAGGCTCTATTAAAATTATTATTGTCTTTAATTATTTTGTTTTTAATAATTTACTAAACTGCCTTCTCAAATTGTACATTTCACTTACCACTTTATATACTATATAATATCATTGGAGATTAACATGTACTATAGTACAGTTTCAGACTTTTGTCCAACTGGGACCTTTGCAGATATACTAAACCACAACACTCATTATCCATGACGTGTGGTTTATGAGAGGGGCAAGACATGATGGGAAGTTGAGAGGTAGGCTACAATGGGTTCAGTGAAGATTATGCTGCAGAAAGGTGCAACCAATTTGTGCCTTAAAGTGCAAAGTCATTTTTAAAATCTATAAATTGTGCACATGCAAATACACAAAACATGTTACAAGAAAATAACATTAAGGGGATGCATAACTTCTTTTCACTGTACTGCTCCATAGTGTTTATACCATGTCTTACAGCACTTAAGAAATGCTTTTAAAAACCTATGAATGGCTTGATGAAAATGTAAGCCTTTAAAAGCAGGTAGAATTCTCAAGCAAAATTAAGATTACAAAGGGATGTGGGGACTGTGACCTCACCAGAAAATTCCAAACAGCATATTACATATTTAAATGACCTTGAGGCAATCTTCTTGAGTCCCTGCACTCAAGTCATTCAAGACCTAGTCATCTTGCATTTGGACTACTGCAATGCGCTCTACATGGAGCTACTCTTGAAGAGCATTTAGAAGCTACAGCTGGTGCAAGTGCAGTGGTGTGGGCAGCTTTTGGGGCCCCAAGAGTGGCCCATGTAACATCACTACTCCGCAAGCTGCACTGGCTGCTATTTTGCTTTCAGGTGCAATTTAAGGTGTTGGTAATCACCTTTAAAGCCCTTCCTGGCATGGTTCAGATTACTTAAACGTTACTTCTCTGCTATAGCTCTTGTCCTTTGGAACATCTTGCCCCCTAGAGTGAGATTGGTTCTAACCCTCCTGACCTTCTCCAAGAGCTAAAAGACTTGGCCCTTCCAGTTGGCTCAGGACCACAATTGGGGGAAGGACTTCACATTGAGGCTGATTGATAGATTAATAAGAGTTTCCATCTCCCCTCCCCCCAACTCATCCTACTTTCACCTCACCATCTTTGAGTTAGGGTTGAGTATTTATATTTGTATATTTTAGTATATTATTTGTATTGTGTATATGTATTGTATAGTTTTATCTTTTTAATATTGTAAACTGCCCAGAGTTACCCTGTGGTAAGATGGGCTACCAATGAATTTAATAAATAAACAAATCTTAAAGTTCTTTGCTTGGAAAACTGTAAGTCTGAGAATATTAAATATTCTCGCATGTCTATATTTTGAAACTCATTTCATACATTATACAATGGGCTCGTGTTATGGTTTTCATTTAAAAAGCAATCTGATAAGAAATATACAAACTATTCAAAGTGGGTTAAAGCTGGATTGGTATATAAGATTGACTAATTAATTAATTAGGAGAATTCACAAATTCTTTATTTGGATTTGAAAGTTTTCATCTTAAAGGCTTATTTTTAATAAGGGCATTGTAAATAAGTTAAAAAGTAATACACATTTTTTGGTAGACTTACTGTATTTTAATTATTCTTTGTGTCCAGAAGGACTCTAAACACATATCAGAATTATGTTGGCCTCTGACCACATGGCCACATGGCCACATGTCTGTTATATAAGGAATTGCTTCTTTTCCATCAACTTTCAGACCACAAGTCATTCATTCCACAGGTTAACTGTAATTTTATCCTCTCTCTCTAAATTCTAGACACTGATCATTTATACTGATATGTGTATCAAAAAGCACATTAATTTTGCTTTCAATAATAAAGTTGATTTGCACTAATAAGCTTTCTATTGTTGTATCGACAGGCTACCTACCTGTCCTGGACAAGTCATAAATAGGACCTGTGCAACCATTAGAGCAGGGCATTTTATGGGCCACTATTGTGCTTTTTGTTTTGCTCTATATCTACATCAGAATTTTTTTGCTGAATATGCTTTTTTGAGAGGCAAAAGGAAAATGACAACCTGCACCAATATGCTGAAATTCTAAATTGGTGCCACCATTTTAGACTTAATTCACTTCTTGAAAGCAAGCCAGGTTCCCAAAAAGATTTGTTAGTATGGCATTTTAAAAATAATCCTTTCCAGTTGATGCCAAGATAGATTTGTGTTTAAGCATGCGTGTTGCCTTTGGATTAAAGATATAAAACCACGAAATTACATAATCTTTGGATTAAATATAATGTAACTAACTTTTCCCTCTACAAATTTGTACTATTTAGTTTCCATTCCACTAAATCACAAGATTGTGACTGTTATCTATTAAGACATACTATGGAGGAAAAGCATTACATGGGAAGCAAAGCTTTCTTTGACTGTTGTTGACACCTGAGCTGTCAGTTAGATATTACTAACAAAGACACAAAAAAGAACACAAATTTACATGAACTTTGCATGTGCTTATGTGTATTGTATGCACCTGTACAAATGTAGAAATCATTGTTATAATTTAAAAGTAACTACATAATCTCAACATATTAGGGAAGACTGATAAGAGACTTGTGCCTGCACAGTCTTTTGGGCAGGTGCTAATGCAAAACTTCAACACCTTGGGCTATCCCTTCTTTGGGTTACATTTGTTTACAATAAATTTGGAGATAGCCCCTTTTACAGAGGATGTCTTCAAATGCAGGACTGTTATCTGTAAAATAGGACATACACTTCCTACATCCAGCCTTAGCCATTCTATTCTTACTAATATAGCAAATATGAGAGATCTACTAGACCAACAAAACTGCCATCAGCTAAGAGTAATAACTATGAGATGCTGTGACAATAAACATAACTTAATGGGGGAAGCATGCCAGCTTGTGCTTAGACAATTCTACCCCTCCTAAGTACAGGAAACATTGGAAAATATAATGCTATATCTGGGGAAAAAACCCAGACTATTTAAAAAAACTCAATATGAAGTAAAAGGTTTAAGTCAATTCTGATTTGGAAGTCTACTTCAAGTTTCTGATAAATTGAAGTTCCAAATGTATGTGGAAAAGTTTTAGTTATACTGAATTCATAATGCAAATACCTGCAATCCCAGAAAATTCCATGGAAGTTCCATAACGGAAATTTCAAAATGGTACATTACTCAATAAATTTCTTTCATTCTTTATTATTGTTTTACAATTAGTCTCTTTTCTGCTTAACTGAAAGTCTACAGCAATGACATGCTTGAGCATTTCAGATATGTATTTTAACCCAGGTTCTGACTAATGGATGCTGAAGGACCACAATTTAAAAGAATTTTATCTAATTAAAAGCAGGTGGGTTTCTAACAAATTCTTTTTTTTTACATAGTCCTAAAAACTGACTGATGAAATAAGTATTGAAAGAAAAAAAGGGGGGACCTTCTAACTAAATATAATTAATCTCTTCACAAATCAGCTAGTTCCTTCTTAACACAGTAACATAATAATTTTAATATCAAGAATGCACTAAGCCAGGCCAGGACACTGGCAGGCAAACAGCTCCTAAAGATTAGATACCTTCATAGCATTCATTGCATGGATGCTATGGATCAAGATAAAAACATGGATCATGTCTATTATATCCTCATACCTGAAAGGCTGAGCTGGGGGTACAGCTCAAGCTTTGCAGTATGAGTTGCAAAGTAAAGGCAAACTCAAAGGGAAGCGAGATGTGCAATTTGACTGTGGTACAAAAACTGTAGTAAAAAAACAGTGATTTTGATATTGTAATTTTTAAAATATGCATCTGTGAATCCTTCTTACCAGCTGACTCCAATTTCTCATGCTTGTTTACTTAAATTAACAAGAGTAAAATGTGAAAAGAAGGCCTCAACATCAGTACAGATCAACGCAAAACTCTACAGTGAGTTTTAGTGTAAAGCTAGCTCACTCTCTCTCATGTCTGTGTTGTCTCTTTGCTCAAGCCTTACTACTGTATCTTAATTGTAGTCACTGTTACAGCCTCATACTTGCTACCCCACTGTTCCACACCATCCCCTTGCAGTACTGTAGGGTGACCAGCATTTAATAAGCTATATGCAATTCTAGCTGTACTCTTGAATCATGATGAGCCTCTCAACCATGTAGTGGAGAATTAGAGAGAGGCAAGTGTTCTGAGTTCTTTTTTTGGCAGGGGATTTAGACATTTACAATACCTTCTAGGCCAAAAGTCAACTGGGATTCAATATTGCATTAAATGGTGACAAATGGGGCAGGTGGGCTTTATTATTGCATTACAAAGGCTGCTGCTTTCCCCAGTACAGGCTATGTTTTGTGTGTGAAGCGGGCCCACACCTGCTGGAGCTGGGATCTGGAAATGCGGAGGACAGAAGGCATAAGTCTGTGGTTTCCTGCTGTGAGGGGCATGTGCCTGCGGTGGGGCATGCGCACGGGGGTGCTCTCCGCCGAACGGCTGCGCTGTATGAAAGTGCCGCCAAGGTGAGGGTACTGTTCTGTCTCCAGGGTTGAGGAGGAGAAAACGGAGGACGCCAGTCTTCTTAGGGGGCTGTACCTCGGGAGAGAGTGTTGAGAATGCCTGTCCTCCTCCAACTGCAAAAGACCAAGAAGAGTGGAGGAAAAGGTGTCAGGCAAAGACTTGACTCGCTCCTGGTTTGTGCTGTGCATGCTGCAGAAATCTTCACTGGCGGATGGCAAACACTTCTGCTTTACAGGGACTTAACATAGCCTCCATGTTCACCCATCTCTAGGCTAATCTCCTACTGTTACATGAAGGGGCCCTTTAAAAGTAAAAGGTACACTTAGGCCTTATCACTGCACTTTCACAGAAGTGAGGCAGTTCCATACTTTCTCTATTGCAGGTTTTTTTAATCAAATAATGGAAAGAGGATAACAGCTCTGAAATTAATTTTTGTTTGCCTCCTCAGTTTTTTATTAATCCTGCCACACCCCCTTCCAAGTTGCAAAAAATAGTTGCTTGGATATAACTATATTTTTCTATATTCTATATTCATATTTTCTATATTCTTAAAACTAAAAGTCACACTTTAAAGTAAGGAGATTTTTTTAAAAAAAACAACCAATGATATAACAGGAAGGTTTAATTTAGGCTACCTCAAGCCTATCTTGCTGTAGGGAAGCCACTTACAATACCTTGATTGGCAACTAAATAGAGATGCAAACCATACAACTGTAAACTCTAGAAAGTTATAACCCTAAAAGTTGAGCCTTTGCTTTTTTTAAAAAAATTGCCTTTCTTAGCCTATTAGATAAGGGAGAACTGAAGCTTGCATAATTATTATATGCTTTTACTGGCAGTTCATCCCATCCCTTTTTTCCTTTATTATTTAACGGAAATCAAATGTGCGTAATTCCTTCAATGTTAGAAATCTTTTGTTGTGTTAATTGCTGTGCCCTGAACCTACCCTAGTACATTTTTAAAAAGTCCATACAATGATATTCTAGGATTTATATACAGATGCCATTATTCATGTATTAAATAATGTATTTCTGCTAATAAGCAAGTTTCAGAAATATATTGCTATGGCATGGTTGATGTATTTTATAATTGTCATATTATAGATTAATATAAATGTAGACATCATTAGAAAAAAGCAATGAATAAATGTTATTAAAAATCAGAGCACTTTTTATTTCAGGATTCACAAACATTTTTTAAAATTAAAAGCATATAAATGAATCTTGATATAAAATGCCCACATAGGCTAATTAAGCAATTCATTGTTAAATTAAGATAAGCATGAAAACACTGTCTAATGCCATATTGATAAATATTAACATTCTTAACAGAAGCCAGGAGCATGTCCCACCATAATGTTTAAGATTATTTTTAACATGAGTATTCTTCATTTCAAAACATTACACTTTTGTAATTTGAAAAGAATAGAAGAAATCTATGCAAAATAAATATACAAATATATAACTTTCCTAAAAGTTACCAAATATTGCCACTTTATATAGTACTATAAAACAATGTACAAAATAATTTGTTTAAGATGATGTGGAAATGACTGATGCATGCTTTACTGGATTTTGATATATTCTTTCACATATCCAAGAATCTAGCATCTAATATGGATTCTAGAATGATAATGGCATAAAAGATAATCAGACATGATAAAAAAATCCAGGTTTGCTGATATTTTTTCATATCTGCAAAATAGGAAGCATTTCAAGTTTTAGGCTCATAGAAAAATGGACCAAGAAAACCTAAAAAGATTTGAATAAGTATAGTTCTCTGCATCTAGTTGAACTAATCTAGGAACTTCAAAAGATGTATTGAATAAACTTGCAGACTCAATTAACAATTGCTATATATGTGAGAAATAAAGTATTGTAGAGCAATTTTTTAATCATTAGCTCAATCTACTGGAGAACTGCCTCCAAAGACTATTTAATGATTCCAAAATAGAGAAATGATTAGATGGAGTATTACTAGGTTTGGTACTGGGCTCACGCTCCATATTTTTTCCTAATGACTTGAAAGGAAAATCTTACTAAGCTGTAGATATCGCAAGATTAGATGGAATAATTAAGACGGGGTGGAATGGGGTGGGACTTTGAGTCAATGTTGACTCCTGGTAACTGCCAGGACACGTCCCTGCATTTTTCTTGGCAAGATTTCCAAAATGGTTTGCCATTGCCTTCTTCCAAGGACTTAATGGACATGATTGGCCCAACATTACCCAATTGAATTTGTTCCTACAGTGAGACTAGAACTCAAGTGTCCTGATTTTTAGTCTGGTACCTTAACTGCTACATCAAATTACCTCTCTAATTAAGATCTAGAAGACAAAGAAAATCCAGAATGATTTTTAATATCCTAGAAAATTAGAAAAGCAGTAAAAACACAATTTCTTATATTTAGAAGAATGAAATCAATTATATTTAGAAAAATGCACAACTATAAGCTTGGAGAATTAGTTTAACAATATGAATCATTAGAGCAGAATATGAATCACAGCATGAAATTGCTGCAAACAAAGTACATATAAATGTTAAAAGCTATGCTTCCTTTATATCAAGCTATGCTTCCTTTGAATCAAGCTTATGAGTTCATGAATACCTCTCTGAGGCTTTTTTGGCAATGACACAGAAGTGCTCAACTACTGCTTTCTCCTGAAATTTCCTGAAATTTCATGGTGGTCTCTCACCTAAACATTAATCAGACTCAACCATTAGCTTTTTAAAGTAAGTCAGAATCAATCAGCTGTGTAATTTTCAGGCTCTATTTAAATAAAACAGCTTTCAAACAGAGAAAGCAATATTTTTATTCTACTCTGGTTCAGGTTCTGTACCTTAAGTATTGTGTCCAATTCTAATCATCACATGCTTTTGCATATTAACTATAAGAGATTCGATGTTAGAACCCTAACCCTTAACAGTTAAAACTGATCAGGGGAAAAGAAAGTAAACCCTATAAAAATAGTAAAGTTTTGCATATAGTTAGATTGGAAACAGAGTAGAGAAGCAATCACAGGTTTAAGTTATAGGTTTCAGTTGAAGCTGTTCAGTTTCATCCGAACAGCTTGAAAAGTCTCTAAATTATAAAAGAGAATTCAGAAATGGAACCCCATATCTAGGCATATCTAGGTTACCATAACTATAAATGTATTCATGGAGAAACTGGAGATACTCTTCCCACATCCATCCTTTCTTTTCTTCCTTTTCATTGTTCATCTTTCTTGTTCCAGATTACCGTATTTTCACCCATATAACCCGCCCACGCAAATAACCCGCCCACGCGAATAACCCGCAGGTTTTCAGGATCGTGTAAAATATTTTCCGTATACCCCGCCCACGCATATAACCCGCGACGATTACGGGAGAAGGAAACAGCTGAGATGGGGGGGGGAAAGAAACGGCAGGAAGGGAAGGGGAGGAGGCGGGGGCGCGGCTGTGGCTCCGTTTTCACACACACACACACCCCTCCCTTCTTCTGCTTTGCTCTGTGAAAGGGCTTCACTGCCGAAGCATTTGGGTTTAAAAAAAAAACACAGCTGAGATCGGGGGGGGGCGCGCTAAAGAAACGGAGGAGGAAGCCTGCTCACGCGGGGGGGGGGGAGTTGGAGGAACGCAGAAGGGAAACAGCTGAGATCGGTGGGGGCTAAAGAAACGAAGGAGGAAGCCTGCTTTTCTCCCTTTTCCTGCTTGGGTTTCGGGACGCCTTCGTGAAAACCCCACCCCTGGCTCTGGGCGAAGCGACCAGGAAGAAGCAGGAGGTGGGAGGAAGCCCGGATTCTGCAGCCCCTCGCCTTCTCTGGGCTTGGAAGTCCGGCAGGAAGGGAAGGGGAGCAGGCGGCGGTGCGGCTGTGGCTCCGTTTTCACACACACACACACACACACACACACACACACACACACCCCTCCCTTCTTCTGCTTTGCTCTGTGAAAGGGCTTCACTGCCGAAGCATTTTGGTTTTAAAAAAAAAAACACCGTCCCTTTCTCTCTCCAGTTAACAGGGCCAACCCAAGTGGTGCATTTTATCTGGGAGACGCCACGCAACGAGGGAATCTCCTTTTGGGGGGGGGTGTGAGACGCTGACAGAAAAAGGGCAAGCAGTGGCCGTGTGAGGCGGCCTTGAGAGCTCCAAACGACCTACCGTACTGGCTGGCGAGGTTAGTTCTCTAAAGGCCGTTGAAAGCTCCGGGGAAACCCCTTTTTCCGCCCTCGGAGCCCCCGGTGCTTCCTCAACCCCCCCACACTTTTTCCTCTTTGGTTCACCCCACCCCCGCCCTCAAGGGCCCGGGACTCTGGGAAAGTGTGCAGCTGGGGGGCTGGGGAGGAGAGAGCGTCTACCGTTCCTCACGGGAGGCACTTCGAGCCCCACCGTATCTGAGAGGCTCTTAGTCGTCGTGTGGGAGAGGAGAGAAAGGTTAAAATGTTTTTGAAACATAAAAAGAATCCTTTGTGGGCAAACTTAAAGCTGCTGGGCTGCACGGGCTTGCTGTAAATTGAGGGCATGTTTTGCCTTTATTTATTTTGCCGCCTCCCCTTCCCTTCCTCGGAGGGGAACGCTCGGAGCAAAAGGGACCCCCGCCTCGTTAAAGCCGCATCCGACGCTTCACCTACAAACGATCCCGATTCTCCCGCGTCCTTCCTTCCTTCCCTCCCTTCAATGTACCGTACTCTTCCTATAAAGAGAAGGGAAGCGTGAACAAACTCCGGGCAGGAGATGGGCTCGCGTAGAGGTACCAGAAGTTTAACCGTTTCACCTAAGCCACAGCTCGTCCTCTCTTGGGACAGCCTTCCGCCGACATTAAAACGATGCGTGAACTTGCGAACAACTGTGGCAGGCACGGAAGGGAGGGAGGGAGCGAAAAAAGAAGCGAGAAACGGATATTTTCTCCCTCTCGTGAAGGGGGGAGGATCTGGTGCTTTCCGGCTCGGGCTCCTTTTCTCCCTTTTCCTGCTTGGGTTTCGGGACGCCTTCGTGAAAACCCCACCCCTGGCTATGGGCGAAGCGACCAGGAAGAAGCAGGAGGTGGGAGGAAGCCCGGATTCTGCAGCCCCTCGCCTTCTCTGGGCTTGGAAGTCTGGCAGGAAGGGAAGGGGAGCAGGCGGCGGCGCGGCCGTGGCTCCATTTTCACACACACACACACACACCCCTCCCTTCTTCTGCTTTGCTCTGTGAAAGGGCTTCACTGCTGAAGCATTTTGGTTTACAAAAAAAAACATCGTCCCTTTCTCTCTCCAGTTAACAGGGCCAACCCAAGTGGTGCATTTTATCTGGGAGACGACACAAACACACACACACACGACACGTGCGGCAGGAGGAGCGGCGTCCTCCGCGCTCTCGGCTGCCACAAACGCCACGCAACCAGGGAATCTCCTTTTGGGGGGGGCAAAGCAGGGCAGTTTCTCGCCGTTCTGCGAAGCTGGGAAAGGATGCGGGAGTTTCCTTCTTCTTCCTGCCCCCCTCCGTCTCCCCGCTGCCACCTTTCAGTCTCCCCAGCCTCGTCCGGGAGAAGCGGCTTGGTGGCGTCTTCCTTTCGTACCCCGGTGCGCCTCCCTCGCCACCGCAAGTCGCCTTTTGCCCCCCCCACCCAAATAATAATACTAAATAAGCAGGTGCGCCGCTTGGGCTGGCTTGGCTTCTCGGTTAGATAAGACCAGCCGGTGCCCCCCCTTTTTTTTGCCGGTTTATTTCGTCGTCATCCGCCAACCCCAGAAATCCGTGCAGTTCGAAAGCTGAGCGAGGCGAACGACCCCGGCGAGGGTAGCAGTAGCGTCTGAAGAAGAAGCCTCCCCTTCGCAAAGGCTCTTCGGCTTCAGGCAGCCAGCGGCTTCACGAGAGGGAGAAATCCGTTGTTATTTTTTTGCTCCCTTCTGGCGAAGAGCCTCTCAGATACGGCGGTGCCTCCCGTGAGGAACGGTAGATGCTCTCTCGCCTGCCAGAAGGGAGCAAAAAAATAACAACGGATTTCTCCCTCTCGTGAAGGGGGAAGGAATCTGGTGCTTTCTCCGCTCGGCGACTAAGAGCCTCTCGCCTGCCAGAAGGGAGCAAAAAAATAACAAAGGAGCAGAGAAAGCACCAGATTCCTCCCCCCTTCACGAGAGGGAGAAATCCGTTGTTATTTTTTTGCTCCCTTCTGGCGAAGAGCCTCTCAGATACGGCGGTGCCTCCCGTGAGGAACGGTAGATGCTCTCTCAGCGTCTGAAGAAGAAGCCTCCCCTTCGCAAAGGCTCTTCGGCTTCAGGCAGCCAGCGGCTTCACGAGAGGGAGAAATCCGTTGTTATTTTTTTGCTCCCTTCTGGCAGGCGAGAGAGCATCTACCGTTCCTCACGGGAGGCACCGCCGTATCTGAGAGGCTCTTCGCCAGAAGGGAGCAAAAAAATAACAACGGATTTCTCCCTCTCGTGAAGCCGCTGGCTGCCTGAAGCCGAAGAGCCTTTGCGAAGGGGAGGCTTCTTCTTCAGACGCTACTTCTACCCTCGCCGGGGTCGTTCGCCTCGCTCAGCTTTCGAACTGCACGGATTTCTGGGGTTGGCGGATGACGACGAAATAAACCGGCAAAAAAAAGGGGGGGCACCGGCTGGTCTTATCTAACCGAGAAGCCAAGCCAGCCCAAGCGGCGCACCTGCTTATTTAGTATTATTATTTGGGTGGGGGGGGGCAAAAGGCGACTTGCGGTGGCGAGGGAGGCGCACCGGGGTACGAAAGGAAGACGCCACCAAGCCGCTTCTCCCGGACGAGGCTGGGGAGACTGAAAGGTGGCAGCGGGGAGACGGAGGGGGGCAGGAAGAAGAAGGAAACTCCCGCATCCTTTCCCAGCTTCGCAGAACGGCGAGAAACTGCCCTGCTTTGCCCCCCCCAAAAGGAGATTCCCTGGTTGCGTGGCGTTTGTGGCAGCCGAGAGCGCGGAGGACGCCGCTCCTCCTGCCGCACGTGTCGTGTGTGTGTGTGTGTGTCGTCTCCCAGATAAAATGCACCACTTGGATTGGCCCTGTTAACTGGAAAGAGAAAGGGACGATGTTTTTTTTTGTAAACCAAAATGCTTCAGCAGTGAAGCCCTTCCACAGAGCAAAGCAGAAGAAGGGAGGGGTGTGTGTGTGTGTGTGTGAAAATGGAGCCACGGCCGTGCCGCCGCCTGCTCCCCTTCCCTTCCTGCCAGACTTCCAAGCCCAGAGAAGGCGAGGGGCTGCAGAATCCGGGCTTCCTCCCACCTCCTGCTTCTTCCTGGTCGCTTCGCCCATAGCCAGGGGTGGGGTTTTCACGAAGGCGTCCCGAAACCCAAGCAGGAAAAGGGAGAAAAGGAGCCCGAGCCGGAAAGCACCAGATCCTCCCCCCTTCACGAGAGGGAGAAAATATCCGTTTCTCGCTTCTTTTTTCGCTCCCTCCCTCCCTTCCGTGCCTGCCACAGTTGTTCGCAAGTTCACGCATCGTTTTAATGTCGGCGGAAGGCTGTCCCAAGAGAGGACGAGCTGTGGCTTAGGTGAAACGGTTAAACTTCTGGTACCTCTACGCGAGCCCATCTCCTGCCCGGAGTTTGTTCACGCTTCCCTTCTCTTTATAGGAAGAGTACGGTACATTGAAGGGAGGGAAGGAAGGAAGGACGCGGGAGAATCGGGATCGTTTGTAGGTGAAGCGTCGGATGCGGCTTTAACGAGGCGGGGGTCCCTTTTGCTCCGAGCGTTCCCCTCCGAGGAAGGGAAGGGGAGGCGGCAAAATAAATAAAGGCAAAACATGCCCTCAATTTACAGCAAGCCCGTGCAGCCCAGCAGCTTTAAGTTTGCCCACAAAGGATTCTTTTTATGTTTCAAAAACATTTTAACCTTTCTCTCCTCTCCCACACGACGACTAAGAGCCTCTCAGATACGGTGGGGCTCGAAGTGCCTCCCGTGAGGAACGGTAGACGCTCTCTCCTCCCCAGCCCCCCAGCTGCACACTTTCCCAGAGTCCCGGGCCCTTGAGGGCGGGGGTGGGGTGAACCAAAGAGGAAAAAGTGTGGGGGGGTTGAGGAAGCACCGGGGGCTCCGAGGGCGGAAAAAGGGGTTTCCCCGGAGCTTTCAACGGCCTTTAGAGAACTAACCTCGCCAGCCAGTATGGTAGGTCGTTTGGAGCTCTCAAGGCCGCCTCACACGGCCACTGCTTGCCCTTTTTCTGTCAGCGTCTCACCCCCCCCCCAAAAGGAGATTCCCTCGTTGCGTGGCGTCTCCCAGATAAAATGCACCACTTGGGTTGGCCCTGTTAACTGGAGAGAGAAAGGGACGGTGTTTTTTTTTTTTAAACCAAAATGCTTCGGCAGTGAAGCCCTTTCACAGAGCAAAGCAGAAGAAGGGAGGGGTGTGTGTGTGTGTGTGTGAAAACGGAGCCACAGCCGCGCCGCCGCCTCCTCCCCTTCCCTTCCTGCTTCCAAGCCCAGAGAAGGCGAGGGGCTGCAGAATCTGGGCTTCCTCTCACCTCCTGCTTCTTCCTGGTCACTTCGCCCATAGCCAGGGGTGGGGTTTTCACGAAGGCGTCCCGAAACCCAAGCAGGAAAAGGGAGAAAAGGAGCCCGAGCCGCCGAGCCAGCCCACTGCCGCGAGGAAAGTGGTGGTCCCAAGCTCTCCCTTTACCGGTAGTTAATCTGTGTAAAATATTTTGCGTATACCCCGCCCACTTTTATACCCCGCAGGGGGGCGCTGTGCATGTAAAAAACGCATATAACCCGCGGGTTATATGGGTGAAAATACGGTAACAAGGAAGTGAAAAGCTACTCTCTTTTCAAGCTGTTTCAAGTTCATAATGCTCCAAATGAGAATTTCTTTTGTCCAGTGTTACATTGAAAAAATAAAGCTCTAGGTTTTTTGCCTTTGTTTTCTTCTTATAGCTTAAGTTAAAATATTCAGTAGTATACAAACAAAATAATGATACTGGACATTAGATATTTTTGTTTGACTTTTAGGCATATGAATTCAAGAAAAAAACCTAGTGCAGATTAAGGTAAATTAGATCATATATTTCTTTAGAAATTAGAAGTTCAGAATCCTACAAATTAAGCAAAAAGTACTATAGTCAGAAATAACACAGAACATATATGGCAGAATCTTTTGTTAAGTATCAGGAATACCTCATTACATATTGAAGACATGATATTTATGCACCATAATTAGGCACAAAATCTTCCTAATTTTAAACAGGTTGATTTTTTTATTCAACTGAATTTTACTGTAAAATAATGACTATTTAATAAGATTAAATCCTAAACTCGGGTACAATTTTCAGACAAAAAAAGCCAGTTCTTGTGAGCAAACACTACACTCATGTAACTCTCATAGTGCAAGTTGGAAACATAAATCAAAAATTGACTATGTGAATTCTGCTTTCTCGTTATTTTCAAATATTAACAGATAATATTTACTTCTCAGTTAAGTATTATCAGGGTCAGAGTGTAAGTTATAAAAGGCTTGCAAAAATTGCTAGTAACAAAATTTGATTTGTTGCTTGCTCATGCTGTCCACCTGATGAATACAGTTACCAAAAGGATTCAGATAGTGTGCAGCTGCATCAAACAAATGTATTCCCCAGAATATTTACAGGATATTCTATAATAGTTTATAGAATAAAAGGATGTAAAGAGAATCTGAAAGTTATTTAGACCAGTATACTCAAACAACAGTACTGGGCTCCCTTCCTCAAACAGAAAGAAAAGCAAAGGACAGAGCTATACATACGATGGGTCAAGGAGAACAAGTGTACTTATGATTCATCATGCAAATTCTGTACTAAAGAAAGAGAGACCTTCTCGTTTCTACTTAAGCATTCTGGGTGAGGGAATTGAACATTTCAACAAAGCATTTTTGAAGTCTAGGAATACAGTACTTTGTGAAAAATTTGGTCTTAATCACCAAAATAAAATAAATAAAATGTTTTGTGCCAGTTAGTTTTCATTATTTGAAGGGCTTAGGAAAAGATTGCTGTCAAAGTCACAAATGTTGCTTCAGCTCTCACTCATTATTTTACTATTGCAGGAAGCAAATTGTGGGTTTAAACTTAATGTGGTGAAAAAAATGTTGTAATAAAATACCAGTAAACAAATACACACATCCTTCTCTGACAACAACAAGGGTCTTTTTGTTTTTATCTTGGTTTGAATGAGGTTCTATCACCGAGTTATTGGTGGAAATTAAAATATGCAAAGTTGAAAACCATTGGCAACTATTCATCAGTTGACGACAATGAGTTTACAACATTTCTTTGAAAAAAGTATGGATGAGAGATCCCTCTCTAATCAGTTGTAAAAATATGAAGAATGATACAGACATTCAAACATGCTCAGCATTTCATGGCCTTAATCAGCTAGCACTAATATATTAAGATATGTTTCAAGAATTTGTTTTAACATCTCCTGAAGTGTACTTAAAGGGCAGAAGAAAATCAATGGGTTTATTTGTACAAATTTGAACGTCTCATAGCATGGTATTTTTCATGAGGTTATGCAATATGATGTACATAACCTAAGTAACTAGTCCTTGTATATTAATTACATTAAAAATAAAGTTACTAATGTTCTTCTGTGCTAGAGAAATCCCCTCATGTGGCTTTCTTTTTGAGTAGAATTTTAAATCAATTGAGGTTTTTTTAAGACAATTAATTCACCAAAATACCATGGAATATGGTGGTAGAAAATAAGATATATTTGGAAAATGTGACATATATTTTTATTTTTTTAAAAAAGAAAAGGAAGCCAACAAGGAAAGGGGATGACTACCTGGTGATTACTTAGGACCTAGATTTGACGTTTCAATAGCTGAGCCCTCCCAGCAGTCATGTGACTACACTTCTCACACTTGGCAACAAGGCCGCATTTATCGTCATTTGCAGCATCCCATGGTCACCAGGCCACATTTTATGACAGTTTTGCTGAAAACTGACATGTACTTCCAGTTTTGAGCAAAACCATGCCCATATAATGAATGATTGGTTCACTTAACAACCGTTGCATTCATTTAATAATTTCATCACAAAAAGGTCATAAAATTAAATCAGTCATGTAACTGGCCAACTTTACAATCCTCACAAGTTATGACCGTGATGGGCAGGGTCCATTACAGTTGTAACTCAAGGATTACCTGTACAATTTCTTCAGAGGATGAGCCATCTTTATTTAAATGTTAAGACTTAAATTTCTTATGAACACATTGGAACTGAATTTAATTTCTGAAACTTCTTTAACTACAGAATCGGAGAGTAATAAATAGAGCATTTATGAGAGGGCTATTCATCTCTCACATATTAACTAGGACAATTATGAAAAAACAAAATGATATCCTATTGAATTATCTGAAAAAATTGAAAATGAGTCACAAATTAAATTCAGGCTGATTTTGGTGCAAAAGATAAAAACAATACGGAATCAGCCTGATTTAAAAATAAATGTATAAAAAGTTGAATCTTATCAGAGAGAGATAATCTGAACAATGTAATAACGCAGACAAAATATTGCCTTACAATTGCAGGAGGAGCAGAATAAAAGAATGATAACTTTGCGATGGAACTAAATATGTCTCTATAATGAAAGGCATTAGTCAGCATTTCATTATTTTTCAATATTAGACAGAAAGCAACAATCTGACCAGAAGAAGAATATTTAAATAGTATATTACAATTTTTTTTACTGATCAACAAAAAAGGTTTTTAATAAAACCTATAACTAAAGACAAAACTAAACGAATTTTAATTAAGTAATTAAAATTTTAAAAATGAATAAAACTCCATGATCCTATGGCATTTCAGCAATATATTATAAGATTTTTCAATACATTTTGATTAAACCTTTAAAAAAAGTAACAAACAAGAATCAGGCACATCCTGGAAACAGACTTTTCATTGCTATGATTTATAAAGTAGGAACGGATTTGGTTCCTCCTTAAAGATATAGACCTGTTTTATTATTGAATGAGTATTATAAACTTTTATAACAAGTCTTGCTAAGAGGATATTTTTTTTAAATATAATAATAATATTATTATCTTAGATAATATTATCTGAGATAATATATCCTGATCCAGACTTTGTCACAAAGATATATATGAGAGAAAATATCAGATACATTTTGAACACTACTGGCAAGATAAACTAGAAGACCAAAGGTAAATTATTATTTTCCTTAATGCTAAAAAAACCCTTCAGTCCTCTGAAATGATCTTTTTGGTTACAGATCTGCAAAAAGTACACTGTGACCTTAATTTATTTACATGGGATACAGGGTACTATAAACCAGTACTTCCCAACTTTTCTGGCACCTGAGACCAGTTTCATGGAAGACAATTCTTCCAGACTTTGGGGGGGGGCGCGTGCAACCTAGATTCTGTGCATGTGCAGATGAAGCTTTGCTCGCTCACCCACCACTTGTTTGGCCGGGTTTCTAACAGACTGGGGACTATGCTATGAAGAACAAAAATTATTGTGAGTGTTGTTTCAAACTAATGTACTTTACTGATACTTTACTGATTACTCTAGTAATCTGAGTATATCAAGAAACCATAATCCTAGAAATTAAATTAGTTGCAGAAGAACACAAACTGAATATTTTGCTAACAATTGTTCATCTTAGAATCTCTTTTTTAACACTGATAGAATTTATGGAACAAAGTGACTTAATGTCAAGTTATCAAATTAATGAAAACACAGAGATTGATATGGAATTTGACAGAGAATGAAAAGCAATTTGTTTATTAGCTAATTGGCTTACTGCTGAAAAAGTCAAATCTTTATTTATAAAAAAAAGAATTTATTCAAAAATAATTATTTATCAATTTAGAAACATAATAACATATATTTCTTCAGAGAAGTAATTATATTTGCCTTGGCTACGAAGAATTTCAGCAATCAAAATGGATATTTAACCACAACTAAATTTTATATTTCAGATTATTTCAGCTCCCATTTAGAATAAGTTATTAAACAGCTGGCACTATGCTAGAGAGAGAGTTTTGTTTTTTAATTTAATCATTAGCTGTTCATTAGGAGAGAGGGAGGGAGGGAGGGACGGACAGACAGACAGACAGACAGACATGGATAGATTAGCTGGATAGAGTAATGAGCAGCCAAGGATTACATTCAAAAACCTGTTAAAAATTTGAAGGTGTACTATTATACCATGGATTTCAGAATGGATTGGATTTCTTTATAGTTCCATCATCTTAATGGAAGAGGCAGTATATATTTAGATTGATATACATATAAAGAAATCATTTTAAGAGACTATCAAGCAATTTACTAAATGTTTGAGATAAATATAGGAAAATAATGTCCATACTTTTCCTCTTGTGGCTCCTTACTTTCTTTATGATGAAGAAAGCACTAAGAAATTTGCTCAATGGTGAGAAAATAATCTATTTAAATTACAAGATATTAATATTTAAGAGGACTCTCAAATTGTTTGCTATGCCATGCTCTTGCATGGTTAGTTGATTCCAATATTCTCAAGTAAATAGTACAGCAAAACTAGTTACATGACTTATTAGGCTTACTTAAGACCAATTTATCTTATCATTTATCACAATAATTTCCATATTAGTCTTACTTCCATCTATAATCACTATTTATATTTTCCCTATTTTCTCCTATCCCCTCTCATTTGTCATTCCCTCATCTATGGTGAAAGCTGCATTTGTGAACCCATAGCATATTAAAGACATCTAAATATTTTTCACAGTTTTAAAAACAACTGTGAATCTAAGCAAAACATATGAACTATGGGATATATTTTCCAAAAGAGGTCCATCAGTACCTTGATACATGGGATGTTGTAGCTGTTGAATGAATAAAATAAGTATTGGGAGAATAGCTACAAATGTATAACTGAGAAAAAAACAAATAAAAATACAAAATTACAATAGATTGACTACTGAAGAAGTATAATTGTTAAACTTGTTTTAAGGGGGCATGTATAATAGTTTTTTAAGATGCTATTTCTGACATGTAATGATAATATTTTTCTATAATACTGAGGATTTATATGACATTCTTAAAAGTGTTCTGCATAGGTTATTTTAATAAAGAACTAGACAACATGAGACTCATATTTCCTTACTCAAACAGAGAACAAGTGTGATGATCGGTGGGTTAAAAAAAATCAATGACAGCAGGAACAACTTCTGATTTGCTGTCGGCTTCCCAATTGAGTTTCCTCGTGGAAAGTTGGCAGCGACTGTCAGAAATGTATCTCCTCCCTCCCTCCTTTCCTTCCCAGTAAGTGCTGCAAAACGTGGGAGTACAAAACGTGGGAAGGGAGTATGTGAATCCACAAATAGCTAGCACAGTGCAAGTACAGAGGGACTAGTAGAAGGTGCACCATTTCTCCATTAACTTTCTCCATGCAAGCTTTCCACCAGCAAAGACTTTGTTAGTGGGAAGGTGAGAAGAAGCCTGGCAATCTTATCATTTCCTTCTGGTTCCCCTCAACCACAGAAGTGCAACAGTGGCACTGAACAACAGGCACAATGTGGCACTTAAAGGTACAACATTCCCGTACATTCGCCCATTTGAGATACCTTTGTTCATAAAGTTTTGCCTTATGATGCAGCGTTTTGCCCAATGAAAGGTTACAAAGCATCAAACAGACCAAGAGTTTTAGTAGTATATAGATAATGTTTCGTAACTACCCAAAGAAGTAGTTCACAGGAATTGCAGAATTAAAAGGAAATGCAATAACTATTAGCTAAAAGCATAGCAAGCCCACCCAGTGACTTGCCCTAGTTTGAAAAAGATTAATTACATCATCACCCCAGTCACCAAGTCAAACAACATACAATGGCAACTGGAACTTGACTTTCCATTGCCAAGAGATGAAGTCATAAAGCACGATTACATTGCATAAAGTTGCAGGACAGCCATTGCACAGCTCGGGGAAGATGCATGAGAAGCACCACACAGGTCAGGAAGGGAGCACATGGGTGCAAGAGCAAGTAAGAAGCATTGCCTGGATAAGAAAAGGTGATAGGAATGTGCATGGAGGTTAGGAACACAACACAAGGGTATGCAGAGGGGAAGTGAGAGGTGTGGAACAGGTCAGGAAAGGTGCGTAAGGATGCAAAGGGATATGCAAGCAGTGAAGTATGTGTCAGGGACAGTGGGCATGGTTGAAACAATGCATGAGAGGCATGGGGAGGGTCAAGGAGGGTGCACGGGAGTCTGTGAGGAGGACTGCATGGGTCACGGAGAGTGCAAGGAGAAGCACTTGAGATACTGTGCAGGTTGAACACAGTATTTAAGATGTGTGATAGGTATGGGGCAGGTTGGGGTGGGTGCGCAAGAGCATATGAGTGGCCAGCAAGAGCACAAACAGCCTGAGAAAGGATACATAGGTAGGGAAATCTTAACCCAGAGATCTGCAACCGTCCCTGCTAGCTTCCTCGTTGACTTTCGGAAGCCACTTGTGATGGTGAGAGGACTGACATATAAATTTAATAATAAGCAAATGAATAAAATAAATCTGGCATGAAATATTGCAAATGGCAATCATGTGATTGGGGAATGCTTGGCAACTGGTCATTGGTAGAAATGGATTGCCAAGCACTTTGATCATGATCACATGACCATGGGGCTGCTGGGATGGCTGGAACTCCGAGAACTGGCCATAAACAGCATTCTGACTGTTTATAGCCGTGATGGCGAACCTATGGCACACGTACCAGAGGTGGCACACAGCGGTCTCTCTTGTGGGCACGCGAGCCATTGCCCCGGTTCAGCTCTACCATGCATGCACGGATACCTCCTGCCAGCCAGCTGGTCTTCAGGTCTTTGGCATGTGAGGGTGGGTGGGAGCAAGGGGCGCATGCATGTGCAGGGTGCATGTGAGGACATGCGTGCACGCAGGGGGTGCATGCAGGGGGTGCATGCACGGGGGCACACACGCATTGCATGTTGGGAGTTCAGCCGCACTTTGGGCACTCGGTTTGGAAAAGGTTAGCCATCCCTGGTTTATAGAATGCTGTAAACAAAATGCTGACTGGAAGGTCATAGGTCAAGGTCTATTTGTATTCAGAATAGGAGATTTTCTCTGGATGAGAAATAATAGAGAAAAAATTGTTGCCTGTTCTGAACCAACACTCAGTCTAAGAAAAAATAGATTTGTGGCCAAATTATCTTTTGATTCCATGCATAATAATACATATACATTTCAGAATCAGCACACAGACGTAATCTACTTTGATTCTTCCAATCTACAGTACCTTATCCTATAGCAGAAGTGGACAACCTGTGTCTGAACTATAGCTTCCAGCATCCCTTATCATTGGCCATATTGGTTCAAACTAATGGAATAAATGATTCAACAACATCTACAGGGCCATAGGTTTCCCACCACCCTGTTGACCCTCAGGACTAATTTGCATCAAAAACAAATTCACATGGATTCACTTCTAATGGAATTTACTATAAAACATTATTGATGATAACACTAGTATCAATTCTTTAGATACACTCGATCTGGATATGATGCCCCAATGTGATGACTTCACTAAATAAAACAGACATCACAAAAATGAAAAACAACAGCAATATGAAGGAGATGGATTTATTTTGCATATCTTACCTGTCTCTCGGGACCCATTGGCTCAGATTCCCGTCTCCGCTGCCGGATAGCTGGTGCTGAATATAAGGGGGACTGTGATGGGCTTCCTGGTTGCTGCTCATGTTTACTCTCAGAAACTGTATGGCACTGCATTTCATTTCTGTGGGAACTGTCCTCCTCAGCCACAGGCTGCATACCTCGGACTCGCCCATCATGTATTTTGGGCCTGACTGCTGCTTCTGCACCCAATTGCCTCCTTTCATCCCCTTCTTCTATGGGCTTTAGTTCCTCAGGTTCCTCATCTGTTGTCCCAGATGTGCTTGGTTCAGCGCCAGGATGGAAGTCCTTCAGTTCTGTCTCTTTATCAATTATAACCCACTCTTTGCTGTCAAAGTCCTCCTCCTCAGCCAGGGGCACTGATCGGAAAGCATTACTGAGAGCTTCATGCTCCACAGAAGCAGATACATCCATCCTGCCACTTGCCTGTCGGTCTACTTGACCAGTCTCAATAGACAGCATCTGTGCTGGCTGAGAAGAGCATACGAGCCGGGAAGGAGAACAAGGTAAATCTACTCGGGATCTGAAAATTAAAAAAAAAGGACAGGTAAAATTAATTTTAAAAATTAAGAATTTAGGATTATTAAAGAATAACACACATGACTATTTCCTACAATCTAAGTGTTGTGGCCAACCAGAGGCAAGCGGTGCTGGAAGCAGAGTCGGACAGGGAGGAAGTTGGGGAGGAACATGGGCCAGTCCTGGAGGCTGGGGAAGGTTCGGACGAAGGCTCTGCATCGGAGGCAGAGATGGGGCCAAGGCCATCTGGCAGTTCTCAGCTGTCTTCAGAGCTAGACAGCAGTGAGGCAGAGGAAAAGCTGTAGTACATTCCCAGTGTGCGCATGCGCAGAACTGCCAGAACAGTTCAGAAATCGACTTAGATGTAAAGCCACAGGTGGACAGTGAATGGCCCCTCCCATAGGAAATAAAAGAGGAGCGAAAGGAGAGTGGGCTTTTTCAGGAAACAATTTGTTCATTTGTTTCAGAAATGTGAAGATTTGTCTGTGAATCTCAGAGACTCTGTGCCAAGTCTTTCCTTGCACAGCACTGCGTATGGAAAATATTTGCAGCTTTCCAAGCTAGATAAGGTCTGCGGTCATACATTCATCTTTGAAAGACTATTTACCAGGCCTTTGCTGAATGTGAATGGAAGGAATACCAAAGTCAGCTGGCCAGTGCGTGTATGCACGCTGGAGCTGACAGGGCAACACCTCGCGTGCCCTAACAAATGGCTTGGCGTGCCACCTGTGGCACGCGTGCCATAGGTTCACCATCCTGGGTCTAGATGAACTAATATCCACTGAATTACATAAATACTGTACATTTCAATAAAACCCATTTATCTGTTTAAATCAGAGAGTTTTATATGAGTAGGTTATAGTCTATTCATTGACAAGGTAAGTAATTTTAACATGTGAGCATAACAACATAAAGATTCAGTAAAGATCTACAAGTATTTGAAGTAATGAACCACACAATTAAATTTCTTTTTTCCATCACTTAACACTGATAGATCTGAGTAAAAAAAAAAAGGGGGGGGGAAATAATACTTATTCAAAATAAACTGAAATAATGTGTGGCTTTTTCTTATAGGTATGTTTAAATCATAACACAATATTTTGTTTGTTTGTTTGTTCATTTATTGTACTTCAAAGTCAACCAACTCCTTGATGAATTTGGGTGGGAAACAACATATCTCTGTGTGTGTTTTTTTTTTTTACAGTTAACATAAAAATAATCACAAGAAAACAAAAACCATAAAGTCTCCACAATCATCCTGTCCCAAGGCCTGGGAGGACAACCATATTTTTTAACAGCTTATGAAAAGTCATTACATACAGATCTCTGTTGGAATGCTATTTCAGTGCTTCACTTTTGCAGTGCTTTCTTTGACTCTTAGCTATATGCCCAAAGCTTGAACAAGAATGTATAAAAGCCACTTAATTGGCCCTAAGCAAACCTTCGTTCATGCTGATCAATTTTTCCATCAGCAGTGGAGAGGCGTTCCGACTCAGGACTATTCACACGGCGGTATCTCAGAGAACGTGCTTGGGTTGTAGGGGAGTCCGGCACTGCTCGCACTGGGGAGATGGGGCACACACCACTTTTCTGATCTTCTTCAGCTAAACACTGCGTCTGAGACAGAAAAGGAGAAACCCCTGAGAATAAGATAAATCCACAAAAATCCACAAGGTAGTGAGCATGATGCAGCCTATCATCTGACAGTGCTAATTAAATATCTGATTTGACACATGCATCAATCCTTGACAGATTATACCTAGGAGAGTATAAGAGTGTAAGAGTGATAGTGAAGTTTTGGCCAAGAAGACATAATCCAATAAAATAACAGAATTTGTGTTAAACATCAAGAGAGACATTGCCGTTTGTAATGTTATCTTTTATATCTTTAGCCCAGTAAAGACATACACCTCATTTGAACGCCAGACAGAGTCAGTTTACATTAAAACATGCTTCCGTGTCTAAAATTAGCTATTTTACTTAGGATTATATTGTCTACTCACAAAATCACTATTCTTTGGCAGAAAATGAAAAGATTAGAATACATTCAAAATGGTCAAAAAGCTTTACTTTGCTGATGCTGATCCTGAGTTTGTTGCGATTTACATCAGTCTCTTCCCAAACTTCTCCTTCATTGAAGGGAACATTTGGAGCCTGCCCTAAGTTGTTTTCTGTTGGCCGGACAGATAAAATTGGGGGTGCATTCTCTTGGTCACTCAGGTGTTCTCCTTGCAAAACATCCTCTGTGTTCTCGCGAAGTAAATCTCCAGGTATTGGAGTGATATTAACCACACTAAAGGAGAAATAATGTACAAACCAGATTACAAAACTAAAGCTTTAGAATTATTATTTCTCGCAGTATCACAAAGACCTCACCTGTTCACAGCCAATACTATAGATACTGTATACAAAGCCCACTACAACAGAACATAAAGCTTTAAGCAAATTATCTTATCTCATCTTGAGGTACCACTAAATTCAATGGATGGTTGAAACTTTCCTTTTGCATTTAACTATTGAAAACAGCATATTCTTTATTGGCAGCCTGGAAATCTTATCATAAGGGTTCCATAATATTTACTTAGCATACTGCAGAATTTCTTGTCCTTCAATTAAAAAAAAAAGTACTGTTATGATGGCTATACTATAATGACTGAAGATGGCACTAGCTATGGAAGAAAATTGAATAGCTCTGCTAAAATAAATAAGCATAATAAAATATATTATTTTTCATTTTGATAGGAAAACAGAATTGGGATACCTTTTGCTTATTTTAACTTAAATCTTGAGATGTGGCTTATACAAGGTCAAAAATTTCCACAGAACTATATGTCTTGATATAATTCTATATGTATTTTCCCATGAAATAATTGCTATCCACTCCCACAAAGATCTTTAAATAATATTGGCAGTTTATTTCTTCCTAGTTGTCTTCACCAGATCCACTCAAATAGAAAATATTCACAAACTCAGAGAATCTCCCAAGATCTAAAAATTAGAATGTGATCTGAAGCAGCAAATTTTTATGATGCAAGTAGAGACTTTTTCTATGAGAAGAGCTCTGTCTTTTACTCCTATTCATGACAGGAGGTCAGAAGGTGATATTTTCCTGTCCTTCCTTTAGCTCTCTCCACTCCAGAAAGATGAAGCACACGTAATTGGAGAAACTGCATTTCTGCATTGCCCACCACTGACCATAAACCAAAGCATAAACTAGATAAACATTCTTTGGATTTCTGAAAAACTCTATCCATAAACAGTAGGACACCTTTGAATTCAATCAACTCAAAGATAATCATTTATAGTCAACATGTCGAGCTCATATATAGCATTAATATTAGCATAACTGTTTTGGGGAAAGATCTGTAATTACAAATATATATTGACTGTATATATAATAATTTGTCAGTGCACCAAAAGGCCCTGTAGTGAAATTCTGCAATATTGGTTAAATGTGGTCTGCCACTCACCCAAACATGGCTGCAGTTTGCCTTGTGTTCTGCTGAGGTGGGGTGGATGTACTTGTAGATAATAAAATATCTGTACCAGCTTTCTCCCAGTCAAAGGCCTCATTCTCAGTAATCCCCCTTTCCTTCATGCTATTTTCAAACACAGTCATGATCAGCTAGACAAAAACAAGTTAGAATACTAAAGTTCAAATGTTTATCCACAATCATAAATAGGAATACAGAAAGTCACTTTATACGAGATGGAGAATGATTTACTTCACAGATTCACAACTTGAGCCCCAGAGCCACAAGTAACTCGCAAATCATTGGATGCATCCTCTAAGCTTCCCCACCCCCCAAAAAAAACCCTGTTCCCAAAGTCTAATTTTTGATTAAATAGAAATTGAAAATCATTATACACTTGACAGAAGAGTAAGCAGCATAACTATATTTTCATTAAACATGAATGTAGATGAAATGGAATTTAGTTTATTCCATAACTGCAACATTATTTGAGTATCCCCAAGTAAAAATCATGAAAACCTATCAACTAAATCAGCTGCAGCTCTCCAGAATAGGCAAAGTATTTCCCAAAACTTAGTTTAATGGGCGTTTTTTGGAATTCTCTTACTGCAAAATTACTGCCTCCTCCTTAAAAGAATTTCCTAATATGTAGGGTTTTTTAAAATTCATCTGATATATTAAAATACATGGCTAAAAACAGGTTAATATCATTATGGGATTATCCACTGATTACAAATAACCTAATTAAGGCAATCAGCATACAACTGAGAGGAAAGATCTGCTTGTAAGTTTGTATTATTATGGTCGGTCACACAATCAGTCAAATGTTTAGATTGGATTTGGCCTTTTTTATCCACCTATTGAGTCCTTCCCAAGGATCTGTGATAGGCAAATGTTTGATGGTGTTAAAAGTTATCATTGTAAAATGTAAGTTGTTCCTACTTAAGCTTCCTTTTGCAATTAACTGATATTGATACCAATGTTGTCAAGATGTTGTGGAACTGCAGCCAAAGCATCTATTACTATTGGTACTGCCTTTGCTTTCTTTTGCCATAGTCGTCCTACTTCTGTTTATAGTTCTTTATATTTTGTGATTTTCTCTATTTCTTTCTCTTCTCTTCTGTCTCTAGATATTGCAACATCCAGACTTTTTTGTCTTTATCGACAATTGCAAAGTCTGAGGTAATATTGCAGGTGCTTTTCTGTTTGAATTCTAAAGTCCCAAAGCACTTTAGCTTCTTCATTTTCTATTACTTTGTCCACTTTGTGGTCCCACAAGTTCTTGCTGGTGGGACCACAAATGGCAGACAAATGGTATTTATTGCAGATAGTCCAATGCACTATTGTTGCTACTGTATCATGCCATTATTTGTAGTTAATCTGTGCAATTTTCTCACAGGAGCTATGAAAGTGGTTTTTATATTGTTTAATGTAGTCATATATCACTTCCCATGTCAAATCACTGAAGTAGTGTATAATAGAAACAGCAGCAAAATACATAATAAAGTAATTATAAAGCAATAGTAATCCTCTACCCATTTGCAGACAAGTAAGGTAACCAAAGAATCAGTACAGACAACACTGTCAATGTAACTCAAAGTAGGATATTTCAGATTTATGGGAAGAGTAGGGTCAAGTACATCTCTCCTGACACTGCTTGATTTCTAAGTGGCTATGATTGGTTGTCCGTGATACTTTCCTAAATGGTCTTTGTGAGTTAGGAGCGTTATGTTAGAATGATTTTGTTCCTTTCTGCAGGAATTGCCTCAGTAGTATTAGTATCTATACCTGGTTATGTATTCATTATATATGCAGGGTATTTTTGCCTTGCTCTAGAAGTTGCAGCTGGTGCAGAATAATGTTACAAGATTGCTGAGTGAACAGCTGTTCGTGCACATATTGTAGGTTTGAAGCAACTAAACTAGCTCCCAATTATTACTGAGCCATATTGAAAAATTTGGTCATGTCTTACAAATCTCTAAACAATTTGGGGCTAGGATAATCTCCACCTTTAGACACCTGTCTGCACACTGAGGGGAAGTCTTGCAATGTATACTGAAAACTAGTGGTTCTTATTAAATCAGTTTCATGTGGGAAATCGAAATTATTAGTTTCTAATTATTTCAAGATAGTAATAAAAACAGGATTTTACCTGATAATCTGGTTTGGTGAAATAATCCAGATTTGCAATGTGATCCAGAAAAAGATGGAACTCAGAAGGCATATGTTTTAGCAGCATTCGATGTTCATATTTCTCCTTAATCATACCAACTTGTTCCTAGAGAGAGTAAGTAAGTACGTCAGTAAGGCATTTGATAAGATAGACCATAACCTACTACTAGATAAAGTAGAAGAATGTGGGTTAGAGAGCATCACCACCAGATGGATTTGTAACTGGCTGACCAACCGCACTCAACATGTAGTCCTCAATGGAACTGCATCTACATGGAGGGAAGTATGCAGTGGACTACCCTAAGGCTCTGTTTTGGGCCCAGTACCCTTCAACATCTTCATCAATGATTTGGATGAGGGTATAAATGGGGAGCTCATCAACTTTGCAGATTACACCAAGCTGGCAGGAATAGCCAACACTCCAGAAGATAGGCTAAAGATACAGAAGGATCTTGACAAACGTGAACATTGGGCACTATCTAATAAAATGAAATTCAATGGTGAAAAGAGTAAGGTTCTACATTTAGGCAACAAAAACGAAATGCACAGGTACAGTATAGGTGGTACCTTGCTCAACAGTAGTAACTGTGAAAGGGATCTTGGAGTCCTAGTGGACAACCATTTAAATATGAGCCAGCAGTGTGCAGCAGCTGCCAAAAAAGCCAACACAGTTCTAGGCTGCATAAACAGAGGGACAGAAACAAGATCACATGAAGTGTTAATACCACTTTATAATGCCTTGGTAATGCCACACTTGGAATACTGCATTCAGTTTTGGTCGCCACGATGTAGAAAAGATGTGGAGACTCTAGAAAGAGTGCAGAAAAGAGCAACAAAGATGATTAGGGGACTGGAGACTAAAACATGAAGAAAGGTTGTAGGAAGTGGGTATGTCTACTTTAATAGAAAGAAGGACTAGGGAAAACATGATAGCAGTGTTCCAATATTTCAGGGGTTGCCACAAAGAAGAGGGAGTCAAACTATTTTCCAAGGCACCTGAGGGTAGAACAAGAAGCAATGGGTTGAAACTAATCAAGGAGAGAAGGAACTTAGAACTGAGGAGAAATTTCCTGACAGTTAGAACAATTAATCAGTGGAACAGCTTGCCTCCAGAAGTTGTGAATGCCCCAACACTGGAAGTCTTTAAGAAGATGTTGGATAGCCATTTGTCTGAAACGGTATAGGGTTTCCTGCCTAGGCAGGGGGTTGGACTAGAAGACCTCCAAGGTCCCTTCCAACTCTGCTATTGTATAGTTCATATAATAAATATCAGATCAAATGCATTTCTTTGTTTGCATGTATGTATGTATGTATGTATGATAGCATGCTGTAATCATAAACAAATTTTTTGCTGACTCACAAAAATAATGAATGTACTAATAATATATAAGATAAATACATTTAAAAAATTTTTAAAAAACCACCTGCATTATACCCTAAAAGCTCTCCAGAAAAGCCCTCTGGAAAATTCCAGATTCCATCATCATAGAATACTACTTATAATAAATATCATTGGCAAACAAAACAAGACGGTAAATGGCTTCAAGTTAACATATTAATATCTGTTCATTGTGATTATATATAATTTCAGTATCAAAAACAAAATTGTTTCTGAACACTGAAACTTTGACTGCTGGCATACACAATCAAGAAAATGATCTAATGTACTGCTGTGGACATCCCACAGGCTTTTATAGAATCCAGCACAGTGTTTCTCAACCTTGGCAACCTGAAGATGTCCGGACTTCAACTCCCAGAATTCCCCAGCCAGCATCCTGATCCAGCAGGATTTTTTTTATTGCTTTATTATTGATGTGGAAAAGGGAGGTATTGTATTGTTGCTGACTACATTTTTTCTACCTTATCTTTAATCTTGCGCCATGGAAGTTGACCAACTGCAAATTCTACCAGCATATAAAAAAGGGACCACAGATCATCATGTCGGCCCATTTCCTGCAATAAAACAAAAATTAGTTACAAAATATTGTAGCTGCCAATACTGTCCACAATGGCAGTAAACTATTGCTACCCAGAAGGTATTGCAAAAAATATCAATTGTATATGCAGCATATGTATGTAATAAAACTTAATAGTTCATGTAACCAGAGTTAAAAATCAAAAGCAGTAATTTCCATACATTCTAATTTCAGTGCAGTTTTCTGTATTGTCTGTTGAAAAATTCTCCCACATCAGTAATGGAACTCTATGATGCATGTTGCACATCATGATGTTTGAACCAGAAAGGTCAAAAAAAAAAAGAACATGCCTACTATTTTGTAATTCCAAAAGAGACATTAACAAGACTATGGTTGGAAGAAAGTTGAAATTTATAGATTTCATGAAGACAAGTCCTTTCCCCCCCATTCTGCATTGTAGTATATGTCCCACTGTACTGGAACTGGCTTGATTTTACTGTTATTCTAAACAGAATCTTAAAATATGCCTAAATACTTAAGCTGCTGCACTGAAGGAGATTATCTTTTAACCTTCTTTGTACTGGAGAATAAGAATCCATATTATATTCTAGTTATATCTTAACTTATTTAATTGCTAAATGACTGAATGAGCTTTGCACAGTGAAGAGGCAGTTTAGAGCAAATCTATCCCCACATAATCCACACTTCAACAGGACACCACTCATACTAGCCAGAAAAATCTCCAAAAGCCCTCTAGCATTCACATGAAAACTGTTAGCTTCTATGGGCAGACCATCCTAAAAATTCTCCCATCTCTTCCACAAACAGTAATTGCTCAAAGTTCAAAGCTCAGCAGAAGAACACCTATAAAATCCATCAGCTTCATATCATCCAATTCATGTTCAGCAGGAAAGAAGCTTCCTGGTATACTTTCTGTTTAGATTACAATGTCACAAACTTCATGTTTGAACAGTCAAGCCACTAGTAATGCAATGTGAGGCAGTTGGCAAACTGCTGTGCTGGGAAAAAATATTAATAAACACTGCTTCATGCATATAAATTCTGATATTCAAGATAATGGAATCTAACATTACAGACTATCAGCACTCTAGATCTTTGTAACAGCAGAGAATTTATTAGAATGTCTCAATCGTTAACAGCCTATCACATAAGCTAAGGAGAGCAGCATTTTCTGTTTCAATCCAGGATTCTTTTAAGCCTGGAGAATCTGAAGCAGTGGACAGGAGCCTCTGTAATATGAATTACATAATCATTAGGAATTAGATCCATCTCTCCTTGCTCCTTCAGGCAGATTGACAAGATGAATGTAGATCAACAGCTTGCCTTCAGAAGTTGTGGATACTGGAGGTTTTTAGAAGAGATTGGACAGTCAGGGACCACCTTACAAAATATGATTCCACCTATCCACTCCAAACATCTAAGATAAGCTTGCTAAATATCCCAACGACCCTCCCGCCCTGTGAATAAAGGAATTGGAGTTCTTACTAGTAGTCCGCAAACTGAGAAACATGCTATCCCTATAAATGCAATTGCTCAGAATTTCAACAATTTCTTTCAACAGGCTTTTGGACTCTTAGCAAATGGTGAACAACTGATCATTTGTGGTAGCTGCTTCTTTTTAAATGGTGCAAATATTCTGTTTATGGTTTGCTCTTCTGAGTGCCCCACAAACAGTTTGATTTGGGTAGTGCAAAATATTGCAAAATAAATAAATATGCCTGTGCACTATAATACAACATGCGTACCCTGTTCAACTGTACCTGAGTCACACCAGGTTGTATTGTGTGTGACACTTCTACACCACACTCAACAGCAAAAGGGATACTTTTCCTTTAATCTCTCTCATTTTACCCCTTCCATACAGACAAAGATAAAACTTACTCTATTTTTATGTGCATTCACTGACGCATACCGGACTGTTCCCCGGAATCCAGCAACATTACGAGGCTAATGAAAAGAAGATACATTAAATTTATTTTTTTTAATGTGAAAGAATGTAAAGCTGTCCACCTTTTCTTCATTGCTTAGGTCCACAAACAATTTTGATGATAAATATTAAGATGAACTGATGGTCAAATTAGACATTTTGGTTATGGATTAAAGATGATTTTTGAACAAATCTTTTATAAATAATAATACTTCCTACTGGAAAATACCATTGTAAGATAAATTAAAATTATCATTTTAAAAAATGTATAAAAAGATAAGATCTCCACAGAAAATACTATAGATCTCAGTGGACAAAGGATAACAGCAAAGTGTTTTTCCCCCAGTACAAAACAGTACACTGGTTTCAGAAACTTAAGAGCATGTTAAAAGTCAAAAATAGATTCAGTTGACTATACAGTAGAGAGATAACAACCTCATCTTTCTTACCAAAGTACTTCAGTTGCTAACTCAGTTTCTTTCTACTGCTCCATCTTAATTCACATGGACAGAATCCCTTTGGTGCCAGGAAATAAAAAGTTCAGGAATATCCCTATATATTTTAAAGTACATTTTAAAATATCACATGTGAAAACTATCAGAAAGAAATTTGTAAGGGGGGGGGCTTACACACGTGCATGCATGTTTGTTTGTATACAAATTATTATACATATATATTGTTTAAGAAAAAAAACAGGACTGATTATGATTCACAGATGAGCATAATTTCAGTGTCAATAATTTTGGTTCCTTTTATTGTGATGAAAAAATTATCTATGAAAAACAAGCAAAGAGCAACAACTGGGTCCCCACTGTACTAATGTTTTGTTGTATTACACAAAGTATAGATAGGTAATCATCTATCAGCACAACGGGTACCATTGGTGAATTGCCTTTTACTCCCTGTAACTCCTCAAAAATGCTCCGAGAATTTGAAGGCCAAATGCAGGAAGGTGGTACAATGCAGAGCATAAGGATAGGTATTCTGTTGTGCAGATAACAATCTAGTTGGGTAACTTTGGACAGAATCTTCTATCTTCAATTATTTAATAATTGAAGCCTGATTTTCAGAATTTACAGGATGCAGTGATGCTAAAAGAGGGCCATTGCTTACTTAACTCCTAACCCTGAGTTTAGTCACATAAGTTTCAGTCACATAAACATAAATCACCAGTGTTATATATTCTACTTTCTGGAACAAATCATTAAATAGGGTAGATGTTATTCAGTATATTTGGAAAAAATATATTTTTAAAAATTATGATAAATAAAAAATAAATAAATGTCACAATTGTACTGGCTTTAACAAATACTTTGGTCTCCTTAGCATATGCTAAAACAAAACTTTGAAGAACTGTCATTTTCTCTTATTGTTAGGATTTCACAATTTTGGGTATATATTTCACGTTTCTAAAGGAAATATATTTTCATGTGTATAAACAGGATTTGATATCTTCAGCTTTTGCACAATAATTACAAATTTTAAATAGAGATTGTTCTTAAGGCCCAAAGGATCTTCAACATATGATTTACTGCAGTTCTACAAGGGCCAAACTTTCATAAATTCAAAATCCAGAAAGCTCTTAGCCTAGGCATAAAATATTGAAAGCAAAAATTATTTCATGGAAACAAAATAAATGGGAAAAAAATAACTCAGAATTATATTCATTATTAAAACAAACACAAAAAAAAAAAAATAAGAAGCATTATGATGGCTCACTCACAACTTATGGTTGAGATGGTTATAAGCAGCAGATGGGAAGCCAACGCATCAAACAGTCTCAAAAAACGAGCCCAAAAGAACTGTAAAACAAAGAGAAACCCAAAGAAAACCATGACAATAAAAATGCAAAATGAAGGGAAACAAAACAGAAACAAATATAAAATTGGATAAACATTATTATCATCTCTTCCCCTACAGAAGTGCCTTGTATCTCTTACTTGAGTTAGCTAAAGCTCATCATGCTCTAGATATCCTATCCACAGTAGTGCATTGTGGCTCAGATTTTAGAGCAGTGGTCTCAATTTTACAGCCTATGGGCAGATGCAGAATGTTCAAATCATTTTCTATGACCTGCCACAATATTTTGTGGGCACGAAGGACACTGCCCATCAAGGCTAGTTCCTTGAGTGGATGTAAATGCTCAGGCTGAGTAACAGGAAGTACAACAGCGGGACCTGATCAGCTGGGCCACACAGCCAGCACCACAAACCTCTTGTGCCAAGTTCAACTGTTGTCTGGGAATCCCACCCACCAGTGGTGGGTTGCTCTTACCATCGCTACCGGTACGCTGATTGCGGTCTGCTCGTGCACACGTCAGATGTGCATTGCACCCGCACCTGATGTGTGTTGCGCCCGCGCCTGACATGCGCTCCACATGCATGCACAATCCAACGCCCCTGCGACAGTCAGCTGCTCGTTGGGGGTCGCACCAGCATCGTACACAGCTATAGAGCATGGGTGGGCGGGCGGGCCAAACGAGCCACTATGCCAGTACGCTCTCCACTGCTCCAGGTCACTACCAGTACGGCCGTACTGGGGTGGTACCCGCAGCAACCCACCACTGCCACCCATCCTCACACTTCATGACACATGCTGTTTCCAAAGCAGTCCCAGGCTCTTTGGGCAGGAGCAATGGGAAGATGGGATTTGGCAACAAAACAGATGCTGGAACTGCCCAGAGAAGGGAGAGAGAAAGTAGCTGAAGGACAGAGGGACAAGTCTGGCTACTCTATCTTGAGTTTTTCACAATTTTGCAAGAAATGGGGAAAAACAGAAAGCAATAAGCAAGCAAGCAAAATCTCTTGAGAAAAAGGGCAGAAGAAAAGAAAACTGTTTCTTCAGGAAAGAGAAAGAAGTAAGAGAAAAGCGGGGATTTTGACAGCTCTTCATGGGATTATTTTCCCTTATTCTCCTCTTCAATATGATCCTGAAAAATTAATGAAATCACTGAGAACTAATTGGTTGAAATGAAATGACTGTTTTGCAAGAAACTTTACTGTTTTGCAGTACATTTTTTAAAATATACTTTAATGGCATATCATGATATTCTCCATTTTTTATTTGTATCAAAGACTTCAATGTTTTAACTCCTGAGCCAATAAACTACTCCTCAGATGGACCCGACAATTTGAGTTTCAGATTCCAGTTCTAAGGAATGACCCAGTCTTTAGCAATAGAATTATAGTCAATATCCTGTAGTGAATTTCAACAGCCTTTTGGTCCCCATGTTGTAGTTTGATAAGAGGTAAGATTAATTGATACAATTTCTCAATTTCTTCTTCAATATTTGTTCTAGGGATGGCCATCATTTGAATCCTCAGGGGTCACACTATTCTTTATCTCCAAGGTCCTTATTTACTAAGGATTGCTTCTGTTTCTATTTCGTAACAATTAGTTTTTATTTTTATTTTTTGAAGACTCTTTGGATACTTTTAAAAATCTGTTTGTGGGTTATTGGAGCTCACATTTTCTGGGAGTAACTATGCCTCCTGATAAAGGATATAAATATCAATATATAGTATGTATCAGCAAAAGAAAAATCACAATGCACTCTTACTCAAACATAGGTTTATTCAGCAATTCTGGCCTTTCACTGTATTTTAGGCAGATAGACACCATGTTCCATTTACTTTAGGGTGTATGTAGCTATTCATCTATATAAGCAAGAGGAGGAAACTTTGCAACAGCTACTGCAGAATGTGGAACCCAGGTGGGCAGACTTTTGACAAAATAGTGTGTATTAGGTAGATCCATCTTGTTAATTGATCTGTGAAATAGGGAGGCAGCCAAAGCACCAGAGATAGCTCCAATGAGATCTTTTTCATGTTATCATTTTCAAGGTGAGTTCTTACTTTACTAAGGAAGTGGGGGGGATATTTGAAAATTTGCCTAGAGCAATAAAGTCAGAAAACCAGAACTAAATGCAAGTGAGCATTGCTAGACTTACACTGTGATGATAAAAGCAGTGAAATTCCCTGCACTTCAGTAGTCTTGAAAATTCCCACCTGGTAGCCCTATTCAAAATTATTTAGACCCTTTTATAGTCAGGCAGGCGAGAAACACCTATAGGCATACTGGATAAATTCATGGCTCGGCAGATAAATCACTAAATCATAAATCAATTCATATACATTGTAGATTGATAGGAAATGGGCAAAGCCCATGGTTGATGAGAGAAGGAAACTTGTGTTGTAATCTGGGATATGTTTGGGTATGTAGGACCTATAGAAGCAGATAGGGATCGCTATAATATTAACACTACCAATTTGTAAATTTGACTTATGCCCGTACTGGCTGCATTAGATGACAAGTTGAGGCATGAGGCTTTGGATCTGGAAGGCAATCTATATAATTTAAGGGAGATGGGTAATGTCATTTGCTTTGAAGGAAGTAGTAGTTCTTGGTTCCAGCCACGTTTCATAATCCTTGCTTGGTCTTCAACCTCCTATCTGTAGGAGGTTATTGAGAAAGTGATAGGAATCAGCTACAGGATCCTAGAAAAAGAGATTATTTGGATAGTTTTCAGTCTGTATTCAATCCCAGCTATGAGACAGAAATGGCACTGGTCATCTGATAAGATGATCTTCATGGGGATCTAGATGACAGAACCCTGCCCTCTTGGCTCCATTAAACCTCTTGGTGGTGTTCAATATTATCAAACATTGTATCATTTTGGACTTTACTTGCATTGGAATTATTAATACTGTTCTAATATGGATCTGCTCACACCTGAGTGGATGGTTCCTGTCAGTGGTCCTGGGGAAATATAGAAAAAGCATAGAAAAAGCATTTGAGTTCCAGTGTAGAAAATCACAGGGTTTAGTGTTTTCCTTTTTGTTATTTAAATAAAACCACTGGGAGAAGTCATCAGGTGTTTCAGGGTGAAGTATCATCAGTGCACTTAATGTATATCCAGTCTGGACCAAGGAAGTCTTGAACCTGTATCTGGAATCTTTGACGATCTTGATGGACCAAAACAAGCTTAGATTAAAACCTACCATATTTTTTGGAGTATAAAATGCACCTTTTCCCCCAAAAAAGAGGGTGAGAATCTGGGTGCATTTTATACACTGAATACAGCATTTTTGTCCTACCAAAACCCTGCCCCCTTTGCAAAAATGGATGTGCAGAGGGTTTTGGAGGCTTGCAAAGTGCTCTTGAGGGCTGGGGAGGGCAAAAATGAGCAAAAAATCAGTTTTTTGCTCATTTCCCCCCCCCCCCAAGAGCACTCTACAAGCATCCAAAAGCTCTGCATGCCCTTTTTTTGGTTGCCAAAAACGAGGTGTGCAGAGGGTTGGGAGGCCTGTAGAGTGCAAAAACTTTTTTTAAAATTTACTTGTTCAAAATCATGGTGTGTCTTATACTCCGGTGCGTCTTATAGTCCAAAAAATATGTTACTTCCTTATCCTACTCCTGAAAATTAGTTAATATCTTCCCGGAACTTAATCTAGCTGATCGAAAAAGGGGCTGTTGAGAATCCCTCTTACAAGAAAACATGAGTAGAGCAAATGTCAGTCATCTTCCAAGTTAGCCCTGATTTATGCAACCCCCTCCCTCTCAAGTTACATGCAGACCTCTTAATATTTTATAATATATAAAATTATCTTAATGAGTGTTCAGTCACAGTTAATCTGAGGTCATTTATCATAGATACTTAATTAGTGGATTTTATTGTTATACAGTGGGACTTCAGGTCACAAACTGCTCAGACCATGATCAAATCGGGTGCCGACCAAAAAATCCGCTAAATGTTCCATTCAAGTCACAAACACATTCTCGGGTGCCAAATAAATACTGCCGTGACAATTTTCCCTGCCATGGCAATTTCCCCTTCCGCACCATGACCGCATGCGGTCAGACTTCCTTCTGGTCACGACTAAATCAGGTGCTGACTGAAGTCTGGAACGGATTACAGTTGGCACCCGAGGTCCCACTGTATAATGTTTATTGGTTTTAGTTTTTGTTTGCTTGTTGTACATCACTAAGAATACTTCCCTAGTGGTTTGGATTATAAATGCTGTTATTAAACAAGTAATAAATAGGTTTTATGTGTAGTACGATTCTACTGCCAATTTATAAGACATTTCTTTAGAACCTTTTCTGGATATCAGAATGTACATTTGATCAGATCACAACAATGCCATTTCCATATGGGCCATATCCAAATGGAATATTCTTTTGAATCAGGGCTAGGCTGATTTTCATAAATATAAAAATTCCATAGCATTGTTTTCCACCATCATTTTAATAATAATCTTTCAAAGAGATTACAAATTGTGAAATGTGATTGAATTCTACTAATTATGTATTATGTGCAGTGAGATGTTAAACATTAAGATTTTGTCTTTAAACGAAGCCAGGATTTAACAAGGCAATTTTAAATTAAACAAAATTTATTTATACCAGGAAAAAGGTAGCTTTCTGAAATATGCAATCATAGAGTGGATGTAGATGAGCTGATTTTTACATAATTTAATTGTTGGTTTGCTTGTTTTGGAGTTAGTATGATGTGTAAGCACATTCACCAAGATGTCTAAGCCAAACAAAGCACATCAGGATTTTCTGCCACATTAAATAGGTTTTCAAATATATAGGCCTTATTTTATTCTGGGACTGGGAGCTTTCAAAGTTATCTCATTCCTTAGGGATCTACAAGTGGGGAATAATATTAAATAATAGGATAAAATAAAATAATAAAGTACAGATCAGTTTTGCCATAATTGATTTCTTGAAAAGTGAACGGATTCAATGCAAAGTTAGTATCTTCTTGAAATAAAGGCTTTGTATTTCATAAGCTCAAACATAACAGGCATAATTGCAAACAAAAGAGAAGAAAGACACAGTGATGGTTTCCACCGCCACCACCCACATTAGCAGGAAAAAAATTCTGCTCTGTTTAAAGTAAAATTTAGGAAAGCTTCTAAGAACCACATAAATCTGAAATGGAATTGGTAATCTAACTTGGTTATGAGATCATGATGTGAAATGCCTTTAAATACAGAGACAATGATTAATTATCACCATAATGCTGTTATGTCTTGGAGTGATAATGATGACTAATAAACATTTATATCAATATTAGGAAATACCAGAATCGGTAACAATCTTCATTTTTGGATTTGAATGCTCTATTTAAAAACTGGTCATGTTATAAACAAGATTCTGTTGTGAGGTTGTTGTTGTTGTTTTCTTCTTCTTCTTCTTCTTCAAATATTTAGACAAAGCGGATCAGGCACTTTTCTATCACATTCTGCTTCAGCCATACAGTCAAATCCAGAAAGTCATACTTACACATATATGCAATATCCTTAAAACAAGTATTGCAAGCTGCTGCAATGCAGTCTGATTCATGAGGAAATAGCTTTAATCAATAATCTAGAGCTGAGTCAGCAGAACAGCAGCATGCAAAGTTTTCAATTCATGCAAACAAAAGAGACTTCTCATGATAAAATGCTGCATATTTCTCATCGTTTCAGAAATGCTCTCCAGAAAAACCAAATAATTTTCAGCAAGGAGATTTATTAAACTGGGAGGAGCATCACACTATCAAGATAGATGAGCCCATTATCAATGACAATCTAAGGCAATGTGTGTCACTGCATGCAGTATTTTAGATAACAGCTTTCACTGTCAAACTGCTCTTACGGTTTCGAAGCTTTTCTAGTGGGTTTTCCCCCCTCTTATGCACCAAGATAAGAGAATAAGCCAGGAAGAAAAAAGAGAAAGAGTGGCTGCCATCTCATTCTGCACCTTCTGCCTGAGAAGTTGCAGCTACCATTTGCAGCCTAGCTAGCTGGGAAAGGCAGAAGCATTAGCTGTAGCTTCTCTGCCCATCTCAAGAGAAAGAGCAAGGCAAAGCCATAAAGAGGCAGCCAGAGATGTGAGGCATCCCCATATATGGCAGACATGAGCCACCCATCTCCACACTCTCACTGGAGAGCCATGAGTGTGCCTACAGTACCATTCTTTTTTCCCCACCTTTCACACCTTTCCTACTTGGGGTACCAAAGCCTTTATATGGAAGAGTTTGGAAGAGAGAAAACGTATTTTGTTTTGTGCAAGAAACACGCATGTGGTAATTCGGAACATTGGTTAGACGATTCTGGGCAGGTTCCAGTCTGCCAATTTTGGCTGTTCAAAGTTTTACCCAAGAAAAATCTGGAAAGGCATTACCATGTTTCAGAGCTGACAAGACAAAACAAAACATTCACAAATGTTTTCTTTGTTAATAGGACGGTGGCACAGTGGTTAGAGTGCAGTACTGCAGGCTACTTCTGCTGACTGCTGACTGCCTGCAGTTTGGCAGTTCAAATCTCACCAGGCTCAAGGTTAACTCTGCCATCCATCCTTCCGAGGTCTGTAAAATGAGGACCCAGATTGTTGGGGGCAATATGCTGACTCTGTAAAACGCTTAAGAGAGGGCTATAAAGCACTGTAAAGTGGTATATATGTCTAAGTGCTATAACAAAGGTAGAACTATATTAGTTTCTTTGAAAGTCTGATTTTCCCAGACAAGCAGAATTCAGTTAATGATACAGATGTACAGTTCTCCCCTCTGTCTCTCCATCCTATGTCTGCTTTCAAAAAGAGGATGGAATATAGCAGTTTCTGTTACAGTAGCAGTTTCTGTCTACAATTCTGGAATTAATTATCATCCTGCCAACAATAGCAATGCTTCCGTTTAAACTGACAGTGTACTTTTCCTTAAAAACGTCGCTGTCACTGAATTTTCCAAAGCAGTTAGTTAAGGGCTCAAGTTAAAATTTAGTTGGCAACTTTTCCGTCTTTTTTAGTTCCCTCAGCATAATTATCTGAGGCAACCGTAGAATCTCATCGAATGACTTCTGCCAACTGTCCCCACTGCTTTTCTGGCTGGATGTTTAGACTTTTGGGCTGTTCTGATAACAGTGCTATCAGATAGAGTACACGTTGTGGCATTAAGATACATCATAATGGAGAATGAACTCATCTTTATGATAGTTGTGACCTATAACATGAGCACTATAATATTTCTTAAAATTCTATTTCATCCATTATACTACCTAATATATACATACAACTGATAGAAAAAAGCATCTGGAGTTTTGGGACACACTGCCAGCATATGCTATTGAATTCAGATTCATGTACTTTCTCCTTAAATTTAATAAAGCTTTTCAAATTTAAGTCCTTGGTAGAGGACAATAATGCACAGAATGAAGGAAACGGACTAAACTTTAATCAAAGTAAGAAATATGTCTTGATCAGCCAAATAATAGGAATTCAACCTGAACTGGATTCAATTTCTATTTCATTTACCTTGGAAATTGATACTGTCTATTTGGTTGGTCTCCTGGGTTCATCTCTGATATTCACAGGGTTCTGTATTAAACAACTACTCCCATAAGGATGCTAATAGCTATATTTTGTTTGGGACAATAGGTTGGGGTACCTAGGAAAATATTTTTTTAAAAATCAACTTCCAGAATGTTAGAGCCAGACCAATGGTCGTGATGGCTATAAAGGAACATTGCACAACCGCACAATGGCTACCAGTCTAAATCTCAGAACACAATTTTAAATATTAATTACGTATCTCAAAGATATAAACAGGACCAAGCTTTGAGAAATAGTACATTCTTCCATACTAATCTAGCAAGTTTATGTGGTCTCAAAGAAACATTTTTATTTTGGATGCTGGTGTCTAAAAGAAATTGACAACATAAGTGGGTCTTAAACTATCTCTCGGTGTTTTCTATTATTGATATAGTTTAATGTATTTATTGAACTAATTTTAAATTGTGGTTAAGTTTTAATGTTGGCTATTTTATTTAAATCAAATAGCTACCTGGCATACCTAAGCAGTAACTATAAAAAAGAAAAGAAGAGGGATGACATGGTTTTAACCATATTGTTTGCAGATTTGCTCTGCACTTTAATCTTTAACATACTGAATAGTGTGATATTGGGCTCTGTATCACAATCTTTTCTTTAAAAACATTTAGAAGAAAAGTAAAAATAGAGAATAATTATATTGGTACTTAGAGCTTTCACTGCACAAAGTACAATTACCTGGTAAGCAAGATGAATTTAACTTTTCAAACTTTCAAGCTTATCATTAAGCTTTAATCCTAGCTTTGGTCACTGGCTGGAATAAGAAACTTCAACATTCAGCTCTTCTTTGGGCTCATCTTGAGAGATCTCATTTGACCCCACTGAAATCTTGGCAAATACTGGGAGCAGTGTCTATGCAGTGATTAATTACAATGCCTACATTCAATCCTGAAAGATATGTATAGAAAATATTGCAACTCAGATATAACGTTAAATATTTGCCCATTCAAAGCTACATGAAGCCAATGGGTACAGTCAGCATTGATTCAGGGTACCATGATGATACCCAATGCTGCATTGCAACCCCATCCCGTCATGAAATAGGAAATGCTATTAGTGTTTTGTTGCAGTATCTGAAGGCTGTGGGAGTTAGACAGGATGAAATAGGCTAAAAGTGAATCCCAGCAAGATAAAATTGCACTTTATCCATTCAGATACTGTGACTAATCCAATGTTGACTTTGACAGAAACTGGTCCCTGAATTGGGGGTCCTTCTGAACTCCTACTTGAAAGATAAGTGGACTATTTGGCCAGCTGGCTGGTGACCATTTATGGGCCTTCCTAGAGCAAGAGGATATCTTAACAATAACTCATGCTCCATCGTCACTAGTTTGGACCAACGCATTCTATTTGGAGGATGCCTTTGAAGACTTCTTAGAAGCTTCAATTAATCCAGATTGCAGCATCCAGTTATTAGCCAGTAATTATCATCAGGAATATTGTATAAGTGCTCCCTATTAACTTCTGGATATAATTCAAAGTTACCATGTGATTGCCATTTATAAAATCTAAAAGACTTGGTACACAAGCAGACTTGTCATATCTGATTTGTCTCTAACAGAAAATAATGATGATGATCATCAATTTCTACGATAAATAAGATTCAGAGGCTTAAAGGGGCTGAATTTCAGAACTGGTTACCTATCAGTGGAATAGCCTCCCCCTTGATAGTAAAATTGTGTTCAATATTTTGGTTTTGTAGTTTAAATATTTTTGAAAATCAAATTGTTCAGAAGGGTCTATGATTAGCATTAGGATGCCCAGTTTAATTATTGGTTTTTGTTTTTGTTTTACACTTTAATTATTAACCATACTGAAGATACCTTAATGTTTAATCACTGCAATCTGCCAGGTATCTGGCAATACATTTTCTAAATAAATAAACATAACACCATTTTTGTACCTGCTGCATTAGTTTCTAAAAGGGTAAATACTAAGTGCTGGTTTTTATCTATGAACCTCTTCATCATCCAAGAGCCAAGGTGGCGCAGTGGTTAAATGCAGCACTGCAGGCTACTGCTAGATCAGCAGTTCAGCGGTTCAAATCTCACCGGCTCAGGGTTGACTCAGCCTTCCATCCTTTCGAGGTGGGTAAAATGAGGACCCAGATTGTTGGGGGCAATATGCTGACTCTCTGTAAACCGCTTAGAGAGGCCTGAAAGGCCTATGAAGCGGTATATAAGTCCACTGCTATCATCTGTTTCCTAGATATTTTGAGGAATCTTTCCTTCAAATAAACCAGCTCATTTCATGATGAGGTGCTTAAGGTTCCCCTCCTTTTTGAGGGTCTGAGGGCTCTCAATGCATTATTTCTCCACTGCAATCTCATTATTTTGGAACAGGCTTCCTGCCCTAAGAGGTTCAGTTATTGCCCAAACTGATGCCATTTAGTAAGGCTATTAAAACAATCCTATTCCAAAGAACCTTTGTTATTATCTCCAGTGGGATTGGGCACCTTTATTGTTTTAACTGTTTAAAATCTGTTTATAATTATTACGCTGCAAACCATACTGAAATACTGTAGAGAGGCGCAGAAGAGCTATCATAAATCACTGAATTAACTGAAATCAAACAGAAGAATCTTATAGCAGTAGAACCTTGCTCTTCAGCAATTTCTTCTAACCCTCTGGAGATTTTTAGGGATGGTAGCAGGAGAAAAAGTAAGATTGGTTATATATGCCGCTATCATTCACAACATTATCAGGTGCAAATTTGCTTCTTCTGAATGAGCATAAATTCAGCATAGGCAGTGTGCTTTAAAAAAAATAATCTTCTATAAAAGTTGTTAATGGATAAAAGGATGAACAATTTACAGTGTTTTATTTTTTTAGTACTGATATAAGTAACTGATAGAGACAAGACATATGCAAAGTAACATTTTATTCTGAAATCATGTGTAACAACTCTTCGCCCAATTAGAAGACTCTATCATATTCAGTTTTCATCTCAACAAATAGGTACATATGTTAAAGTGACAGCCACTGCAAACATGAATAATACAACAGTGCCCTTGGACAGACTGGCAGTAATAAAAGATAACGGTTTCCCTGTCAGTCATAGCCAACTCTAGGGCATGGTGCTCATCTCCATTTCTTTGACTGAAGGAGTCAGAACTGTCCAAAGACAATTTCAATGATCATGTGGCCAGCAGGGCTATATGCCAAAGGCACACAGAATGCAGTATATAAATATACAGCGTACTGTGTGCCTTTGGCATGTACACAGACTGGCAATATAAAAATACACAAATGCACCGATTGTCAAAATATAAATGGAAATAATAAAAAGTGTAAACATATAATGATACCAATAGAAGAAATATTTATAGCTCAGGTTTGATGGAGTCCTTGGTGCTTTCTGAGCTTGGTTGTTTTATTGCAGGCATTTCATTACCAAACTAAGTTACATCATCAGTGCACTATTGATGTTGCCTAGTTTGGTAATGAAACATCTGCAAGAAAACAACCAAGCTCAGAGAGCACCAAGAATACCCACAAAAATATCATTGTTCTTTTTTATCTATTACAATGACAGAAAAAGAAATAGAAAAGACATCACTTACAGGTCGGACTTCACCATTAGTATTGGTATACTGCCGGGCCAGACCAAAGTCTAACATATAACATTTCCTGTAGGTTGAAGGCAGGCGTCCCATGGCAAAATTAGACTAAACAGGATCAACACAATAAGAAGATGTTAATACATCAGTATCCCTTCATGAGTGATAAAGCCACTATCCAAAATCTGTTCCAGTTACTATTTTTATCATATTTCCCATTATCAATCATTTTGCTGTTACATCTATGATTAAACAAAGTTCTTGTATTTAATGCAGTAGGTTCCTGATAGACTAATGTATCAATTCAATCTCTGTTTCTAGTCATCTGAAAGTAGAATGTATTACCTTTCTCTAATTTATTCCAATTTATCTAAACCCATTTTAAAATCTAATATCCAAACTGAATATAACATTTGAAGGGGGTCCAAGTGAAGCAGAATAAACTGATTTAATTATGTAGGAAACATCCTTGTACATATTTCTTGCAGCTGCATTACATTGTTAATTTATACTCAATTTATAATCACTCCAATATTTTTTCATAACTTTTTGCCAATGCAGTTATTCTATAATTATACATTTATATGTTTCCTATTGCCATATTTTTATCTGTTGAATCCGATAGTATCATTCTGAACCCATTTTTCTTCCAATATCAGCTTGTATTTTATTTCTAGCTCCTAGAATATTAGCCATATATGCCATTTTCAAAGATAAGGTAAGCTATAGTACAACAAAAACAAAAGGGATGAGAAAGTGATGTACAGATGACTATAATGAGGATGGCACATAGACAGAAAAGCAATACTGGCAAGATAGAATAAGCAAGCAATTAGACCACATTTGCATCTCTTCTAAATCTAGTATAGCTGATTGTGGTTACATTTTCTGACCTGGAGGAAGGATAGAAAGACACTGATATTTTGCCATTGTTTGCTAAGAGAGGAAGAGTTCCTTTTTCCTTTTAAAAGGTTTTCATATTAATATTATATATGTGTACACTAATAAAAGATTGTGTAGTAATGCATACCAAAGTCTATAAGAAAAATGAGGCTTGAAAGCACATGAGAAGGTGAACAGTATTTAACTGGGCATGCAATCACTAGTAAATGTACTCTTGAAAACCCGACTTGGTAAAGGTATGTTTTCAGCTCCAAAAGATGCTGGATTTTCAACAGTGCATAGAGCAAAAGGAAGGATATCAATCCAACTCCTGCAAGAAATAAATATATGCACAAACGTAGGAGTTTAAGAAGTTAGCTGGAGAAAGTGTTCCTGGTATAAATAGAACTTGCCTGTTTTAATGGTTAATGCGTTAACCCAGGAATTGGAAGACCGAGTTCTAGCTCTCACTTAGGCATGAATCTCAGTGTCACTCTCCCTCAGTCCAATTCACCTCACAGGGGACAATGAGATGGCAGCATTATGCAATGCTTGGGGTTATACAAAAATAAATGGATGTAAATCTAATAAATATTGTTTCAGTTTTCTCAAATGTAAGTACTAGGAATAATTCTGAATTCTTATCTGAATTTTAATTCCCTCTGTTGAAAAGGGAATCATAGAAGGAAACCTCTTTGAAAACCCTAGTCAATTTCACAAGAATATTTTCATTTTTTAATAAAACTAACAACTTAATCGCCCAACCAGGATTGGAGTATAGTGATTACTATATTTTTTGTTACTGACCTTTTTATATGTGCATATTCTCATTTATTGATAGAAAAAGTGATCACAAAACATGAAATAAAATGTGTTTGCAACTTGGAACTAGTTAAATACACAGACCCATGTTGTAAGTGAGGCCTTACCTATCCCAAAACATAAAGTCATGCTTTAATATGCATTTCATGAATGCACTTGTCTCTCTCTAAAACTCTGCCCCTGAGAGGTTATGTTTTCCAACTGCAAGGAGACTTCAGAAACATCAATGGCAGGTAAACTATGTAGAAAAGGTCAGCCACCAGAATCTACTTACGGGCTTGATATCTCGATGCAAGAATCCCACTGAGTGAATGGCTTCTATGGATTCTAAGATCTGCTTGCCTAATCGAAGAGTTGTGCTCAGTGTAAAAGTTCCTCGAGGCTGGCTTCTTCTGAGGTCTGCAAGATTCCGGCCCTGAAAATAAATGAATATCAGATTTCAATACCAGATTTTATCAGCAGATATTATTTAATCCACCAGATGGAAGAAAAAAATGATCTGCTTGGATCAATTATGTTTATGTCAAAAAGATTCTTGTTGGCTCATTTTGACAAACAATCATCTGAAAATATAGCTGGAAGTTCTGTCTTCTGTTCATTCAATGCTGGTCTTCAGTTGTAAGGAAAACAAATCTTACAAAACTGACCCATGTTTTTGGCTATCAGCATTAAGACTGTCCATTCAAAGGTGGACAGGTAAGCAATTTCATTAATTTAAAAATCATTTTAAGACAAAAGTCACATTTTTCTCTTCTATCTGTTGAAAAATGAAATAAGCATACCAAAGAGTCAGTTGGCAAATCCAAAACCAGCAATTTTGGAAACACAAACAATAAAATTTGAAAGGTGTGGGGGGTTTTCCAGAAGAGGGAGAGGGAATGGTCACACGTGGGTTATTCTCAAAGCCTGATTGGTCCAAAGATTGAGAGAAAACGCTTAAATACTGGTGCCTTCCAGTCCTATCCCAGTTTCCTCTCAGTCTTTTCTGGTCCAAGAACTGTTGAGAATTACTGGTAGGATTACTTTATTCAATGTGGTCTCATTTGGTTTAATTGGGCATTTTAAAAGGTTTCTAAATTACTAAATTCAGCAGCTGCGGCCCCAAGGGACAGTTTACTGCCCCGGGCGGTGGGGGAGGGCCCTGTGGGGCATGCTGCCTCCCCCCCGCAGGCCCAGAGTCTCAGCCCGTCCCCGGGTGCGGGGGTGCCAGCTCTCTTTTCAGCTACTGGAGAGGCTGCCTTCTCCCTTAAATAGCCAGGAGATGCAGCAGCAGCGCCACGAGGCACGTGTGAGCCGCTTGCGGAGCCGCCGTTTGATTCGGGTGGCTGCCGCGTTCTCTTTTCGGCTCGGACCGCTACGAGCGTTCCTGGGGGAGGTGGAGCGTGCCTGGGAGCCGCGTGGCCTCCCCGGTCCTTGCCTGCCTCAGCACGGCCCTTCGGCGGGCCGTCGGAGCCGCGAGATTGAAAATGAAAGTTCCGGCGGCCATGTTGGCTCGGTCGCCACGTGCACGAGGATCGGGCCTCGACCCAGGTCCATTGCGGCTGGTGCGGTCTCTTCCTTTGGCATGGCAGGCAGCAGAGAAAGCAGGCCCAGGTCCCGGTGGGGCCTACAGTGGCTTGGAATCCTCCATTCCTTCTGGCTGGGCGCGTAAGTGGGGAAATAGAGGGGGGCTTGGAGTTTCCCCGGGGCCAGGTGGCAGACCTGGCGGCAGGTGAGAAAGCCCTTGCAGGGGGAGGGGGAGGGTGTTCCCCCCCCCATGTCTTCCTCTGCCCTGAAGTCCTTCTCGTGGGAGGGGGTCAGGGGCTGCATTGTGCGGGAACAGTGTTTTGTGGCTCAGAGGTTTTCACATTGCATTAACAGTAAGGGTATGGCTAGCTGATGAGAGCTAAATGGATTGAAATAGATCTATACTAGTCTCCCTTTATTTATTTATCGGCACGTTTACAACTGTACTTAATTCAATGCCAGTAAGGGATGACTAGCAGATGAAAGCTTAAGGGCTTGCAATATTAGTCTTCCTTTGTTTTCCTTTGTTTTCCTTTGCTACTGAAGCCCGGGGGTTCTACCTGGGCCTACTCTGGGTTGGCTCTGCCTTCCTCCTTCAGAGGTTAGCCATTTTGGAACTGTTTTTCTGTGGGGCCCAACAGAGGGCCATGCACCTCTCTGGGGACATGCATCAGATCTACATGTATGAGCCTTTGGCCTTTATCCCAGGGTCTGGGGTTGGTCCCTCCTCAGGTCTTTTTCCCCCAAATCACTCCTAGGGGTTGGTTTTTTCCTGCCCTGGGGTTCCCAGGCAAGTTTCCCCTTCCTTCCAGGTAGAGTGGGGTCCCTCTCTCCCTCCCCCACTCAGGGGATCCAGGGGGGGTGAGTCGGGGGTCTTAACCCGTGTGCAGGTTGGCTCTCCCGGGGCCTGGTTCTGCCTATGGTGGTACGGAGGATTGGATTGTTCTCCGCCCCTTCCAGACATGGAGGTCTGGGCCGCGCCCAATGTTGGGCTATGCTCCTCACTACTTGGTCAGCGGTAACTATTAAAGATAAGATAAAATAAAATAAATTAAAATAAAATAAATTAAAATAAAATAAATTAAAATAAAAGGGAAAAAAAGCTACTTCTATTGAGGCCATAGGTTCTATCCTGGCCTGCTTAGATCTGTAAACATTTCATTCTTGGTGACGGAGGTGTGGCCCCCTGGATGGGCCCATTTCTCGGGGCGTCCTGGCTCAGACAGTTTGCTATGCCCTGGGGCAAGGCTCGGTGCAGGGCTAGGTGGGGGGGGGGGGGTTCCTTGATTCCTCCACCTCGGGATCCTGCATGACCTCGTTTCTGCCACGGCCATGGTCTGGAAAGAGATCTCGGCTCCTCCCTTGGCACGGAGGCGCTGACTATACAGTGGACACCTTCCTCCGACTTCTGCTCTGGAGACTTGGGCAACTGGCTATAGAGTAATCTGGGCCCTTGCCTGGGCGGTTCAGTTGCCGTCCGTCACCTTCTGGTGGCTGCCCTGGTTCATCGGGCGTGCTGAGCTTCTTAGATGTCCTCCCGTTTGCCATGTGACCTTGGCAGCGCCGGGAGTGCATTCACGTTCCAGGCTAGCGCCGCCGCCTGGATCTCTTCTGGCTCAAGGCGGCCCGCCTGTTCCTCCCTGGGGCGACCGGGGCTCGCTCACGTTTGCGTCCAGGTCACTGACAATGGCTGGGGCCGGCTCGGCCCACCGACCCTGGGCGGCCATACCATGCGAGGGGCTTAGTTTCTTGGGGGGGGAGGCCCTCGTCCCGGTCCAAGGGTGAGACACGGGACAGTTCATCCACTCGTAGCCGCTGAGGCTCTGAGTCTCGTTCTTGTCATCGTGCCAGTATGGGTTCCGTTTATGTCATTAATCTTGCGCTCTTCTATTGTTAGCAGTTCCCCAGCTCATCCCTCCGGAGTGGATACGGCTCCCTCCTCCAGTCCAGGTGGTTCAATCACAAGGGGGGGAGCACCCCTTACCCTGAGGGGAGGGGCTTGACCTCGGGTCGTCCCTTCGGAGGCCATCATCCTGCTAGGCGAGTCCTTAGGGCGGTCGGTGTCGGACGCTTGGACACGGGCCTCTGCTTGCCTCGCTCCCGCGTGGTTCGCTCCACCCCGCCGGCTCTCTTTGGGGTTCCCCCGGGCTTGGTGCCTGGGGGGGCACTACCTGGGAGTCAGGCCATCGCCCTTCTCCTCGGCCCTCAGGCGGTGCAGGTGGTTCCTCTGGATGCCCGGGGCCTGGATCGCCTCTCCCACCTGTCCGTGCTGCGAACGGGTGGCTAGACAGCGTAGCGGGCCCTCACACATCTGCACTGCTATGATGCACAGGCGAGGAGAGCGTCCTCCTCCTCCTTCCCATCCTTCGGGGTATCGGGCAGGAGGCTCCTTGGCTTCGGTGGCTCTCTCAGGGGCCTACCTTCGTTACGTGACTCGGCCCAGTCATCGCAGGTTCCTGGGGTCCCCCCACAGAGACTTCCCTCTGGACTGGACTCTGCCCTCCGGACCTACACGAAGGCCCTGACGGCCCGGGGGGGCTCATCCGCACCCCATCCTGGGGGCTCCGATTCCTTGGCGGGGCTAGCCTATTCGGGTCTTCGGATATTTGACGCCCGTTTTGGAAGCTTCGGAGTCTCGTCTTTTCCTTGGCGGGCTTCCCCGGCGACCGCCTTTCTCCTTCCACATGCCTGGTGTCGGTCATAGGCTCCATGTCGGGGGAGGGGGTGAGTCCGTCCAGGGAGCCCCGCTACGGCCTACATCTGCTGACGGAGGACCTTTGATGAGGTCGTTTGGTTTCAACCTTCCTCTATCAGATTTTTGGGCGAGTCGTTCTTGCGCAGGGATAGTCCCGCACGCCGGACCCTTGGACTCTCCGGGGGAACCTTGTCCTGGTCAGGGGGACGACGGTACACTCTTCTGCGGGTCCTCCGCCTCCCGTGGGTAACCCGGGTCTCGCTGGGGTGGGTCTGCCCCGGCCACTCGGCGGGACTTCTAATTCGAGGGGCAGACAGAGTGTACGTCATCACGGACGCGGACCTGTTCGGGGGAGGCCCCGGTGGGCTCCCGGTTCGCTCAAGACAGGTGGTCGCTTTCGGGTCTTACCCCTCGTCTCTGGGATTGCACTAGTGCCGGCACGCTGGGCTCCGCGCTCCCTCGGGCACCGGTGCTGGGGCATCGCGTGCCTTCCCATTGGACACGGTGACCGTTGAGGCTCACTTCTGTCAGGGGGGGACCTTCTCCGGCCCTCTGCCGGGCTGCTCTGGTCCTGGACACCTGGGCGGTGGGGCCCCGGTTGCCCTCGGAGTCGAGATTCTCCCCGGGCTCCCCTGCCTCCTGGTGGCTCGACGGCATCGGGCGGCCCTTACCAGGGGTGCGGGCCTACTGCACTCCCTGGGTGTCTACTCGCTCGCCCGCGTGTTCCATTCCTCCACGGGGTTTCACCCATTTCCTGTCCTGGTCTGTGGAGGGCGCAAGCGCCCTCGAGAGGAGGTGACCTGCGGGCCTTCGGTATGGGTTCCCCCCTTCCCCCTGGTTCCAGGTCTCCCCGTAGGGGGGTGGCATGGGGGCCCCGATCGTGGAGGTGGCCCTTCTGACCTGGGGTCCTTGGTTCGCGGACCTCGTCCGGCTGTCGGTGGCCCTCCGTGGAGGCTCCCGCGGGAGGGGTTTGGCCTGGCAGTGGCGGGGGGGGGTTCCTGCTTCGCCCGGCCCCTGGGGTTGCATCTGTCCCATGACTCTTGTCCGGCAGCTGTTGGGGGCTGGCCTGGTCTCTGGGGTCCCTCGCGACTTGGGATGCCTGGGCGCCTTACGGCCCGCGGCTGTTCTTCCACCTGGGTGTCGTCCGGTGGGGTTTCCGCGTGGCTTCACCCGGCAGGGCACCTTTCTCCCTAACGTCAAGAATTTCCTGAACGAGGGGCCTGACGTCGGACCTCCACAAGAGTTGCGCCGCCTGGTGGCGGTTTTGTTTCGGCCCTGGAGGGGGTGGGGTTCTTTTTCCCCTCTCAGGTCCCCTTGATCAAGCTTCGCGGTAGGGGGCGGCTTCTGGGGTCTCCCTCTGTCCGCGGGTTCCCTGTGTGTTCTTCCCCTGGTGTTCAGGGCTTGAAGGGGGCCCCTTTCAAATCTCTTCGGGGGGTTCGTCTGCAGGCTCCCTTGTGGCGGTTGTCTCCGCCCGGTGTACATGGAGTGGGGCACCCTGTTCTGAGGTCGCCCCATCATCTCTACAGGGCGGGGCGATGCTTCGCCTTGCTCGTACCTTCTTCCCGTAGGTAGCCACTTCCCTTCGTTAGGCTCAGGAGTTCATCCGGCTCGGCCAGGCCCGGGCCCGTTCCTAGGATGGGGGGGTCTGGCATCGATCGGACGTGCACCGCGCCCTGCGGTTCCATCTCCGGCGGACCGAGGGGTCCGTAGGTCGATTCCTTGTAGGCTGATTCTTCCAGCTGGGGGTCGCTGGGTTCGAGTGTGTCTTCAGCTACCATTGGCGTCGGCTGCGTCAGGCCATTGCGGAAGCTTACGGAGATTCGGGTCGACGGGCTGGCCCCGTCGGAGTTCACGGCCCAGTCTATTAGGAGCTCCACGAGCGCGGCCTCGGGGGCCACGGGGTGCCCGCTGGGGCCGTCTGTCGCGCGGCCACTTGATTGACTGGCGTCTTCCTCCGGCGTTTTGGTCTGGAGGCCTTCACGGATGCCAGTGTGTCCTTGGTGGTAGGTTCCACTGGGGTGGCGGTTGAGGCTCCCCTTGGGCCCTAGTGGTTCTCGTTCTCCCTCCCTGGGACTGTAGCTTGGGTATGTCCCACGTGTGACCATTCCCTCCCCCTCTTCTGGAAAAAGGACGTTAGTCTTACCTGAACGTCTATTTTCAGAAGGGGGAGGGAATGGTCACAACCCGCCCTGAGACCTTTCTGTCGGGGCCAAGGGGAGGGCCCGGGTGGTTCCCGGGGGTTTTGTTGTGTGTTTGTTTTTTGTCGTTTCAGTTCTACCGTTCGCCTTCGAGGAAACTGGGATAGGACTGGAAGGCACCAGTATTTAAGCGTTTTCTCTCAGTCTTTGGACCAATCAGGCTTTGAGAATAACCCACGTGTGACCATTCCCTCCCCCTTCTGAAAATAGACGTTCAGGTAAGACCAACGTCCTTTTTCATCTATTGCCCCAGAACCAATTAATGAAAATTACAAAAATAACGATTCAGGCTAGACATCAGGAAGACGTTCCTGACTATATAAGCTGTCAATCAACCACTAGAGGTCTTCAACAGAGGTTGTATAGTCATTTGTCAAGGAAGCTGTAGTCAGTCCTCCATTGAACACAGGGATGAACTAGATGATCCATATGGTCATTTCCAACTTTATTAATCTATTGTGAGGCAGGAGAAATGGAAGGAACTGTAAGATTATTGTGGAAAAACAAAAGAAGTGATAGGAGAGTAGTCAAATAGTCCTCTCCCCACATCCTCTGGATCCTTGTAAAAACAGCCATCCTGCCTTATTTTCAGAGGCAAATGTCCGCATTAGTAGAGCCTTCTGAGACTTTCAGGTGACCCAAGGGAAAGAGAAGGTGATTCCTTTCAACTCCTCCTTGCTAATCCTTTTCCATCTCCATGGTATTGCAAAAGAGAAAAAAACTTTCCACATGTTTGGCTTGCCTGTAAAAACTGATCATCCGGATAAGATTCCATATCATCACTGAGGATATGGTAAATACAATTATGAAGTTTTTTTTAAAAAAAAAAAGCAGAAAAGCTTACCTGTAGTTGCATAACAACATAGTTAAACTTCTCATTCCTCCCACAGCCAATAAATCTGCAAACATGATCTTTCCCTGCAAAATATAAATTCCATGCTCAATCAATCAGAATGCAGTTAGCCTGCCACTATCATCTTATAAGAGGTGTTTTTCGAAGAGTCTTCCAGAATCCCTGTGACTTCTAAGTACAAAGCTCAAGGGATCTCTCTCTCTCTCACACACACACACACACAAACAAAATCTCAGACATCCAGGATTTCTTTAGTTTCCTGAATCATTCCATGTAGTTCGTACCCAGTACTCTACTCTAACATATAATCCTGAGCTTCTTTTTTTGCCCTATTTTTATGTTCCTTTCTGAGAATGAGCTGTTTGCCTTTATTGTTATCTTTGGAAAAAGCACCTGCCAATTCCACCTGGTTCTATCCCAGTTATTTTTACTCAATCAATTTTAAGCTATTTCAGTGGTCATTGGAATCACATCCTTATTGTCCAGAGATTGGAATCAGTATCTGATATCAAGCAAGGGGAACTCATGGGAAACGGCTACCAAAATGATAAATTCTAAATACTGGTTATTTCCATTTTTACCAAACAGTGTCATACCTAAGTCCACTTGCTAAGCTCAACCTCTACTGAAAATCCCCACAAATCACAGTCAGAACTTCCATTTAGAAATCTACTTTTCATGTCTTTTTCTGGGTAATTATGTACTCTGAACTGTGCTTAAGCAGCTTCAAGTGTTTCAGCTCATTTGAATTTAGATTTTTTTTTTAAAGACTGTAAAATGTAGCCTGAATACATAGTACCTTTTAATAGCAATTATTAGTGAATATAGTTCAGTTGAACCTGTTTGGACTTACAGTTAGGTCTTGCTGTGTTTTTTCCTCTGAATTAAAAACTTTTGCTTTTGCCAACTCCCCATTACTCCAGCTATTAGGTTTCCTCCAATCAGCAAGGTTGGAATGTTACATTATTTCCACAGCAATACCCTCCTCTTAGTTGGAAAGTGCTATTTGACTATTTCCAAAGAGCTATAATATGGCATGATGTCATGTCCTCCATTCATATTGAAAACTGATACAGGAAAAGTCTCCGAAGTGGGGCGTGGGAGGAGTCACAGCTTTGCCCTCTTCATTCATCAGACACTATAGACTGGACGCCTTCGCCTCCGCAGAGGCGTATTTTGGGAGGAGAGTCCTCCAGAGAGTGCTGGATACTCAGGGGGGGGGGACTCAGGGCCTATGAACCCTCCCAGCTTTGGTATCTCCCAGCTGTGACTCCTCCCACGCCCCACTTCAGAGACTGTCAGTTGGTCTTACCTGAACTGCATGTCTCGAAGGATGGCGTGGGAGCAGTCACTTCCCATCCGTAGTGCACCCCGCGCAGGGTGGGCCTAAGTAGAGTGTTACTGGTCAGTCAGGGACCAAAAGGGGAGTGGGTTACCCTGTTCCCTTCCTTCTAGAGTCACCTTGACTGGATCATCGGTTAATCTGGAGAGTCAGAGGCTTCAAGATTTACCTCAGTCTCCGGGCAGATGGGCTGTGACAATACCCAGCTGTGACTGCTCCCACGCCATCCTTCGAGACATGCAGTTCAGGTAAGACCAACTGACATTCTCTTCCAGGAAAGGCAATGCCCTGTGACTCTGGACATAGAGAATCAACGGAGAATGTACTCCTACAAGGCCTGTGCTCAGTGATGTATTAACTACTAAGCAGACTAAGCATGTGCTTAGGGCACCAGGACCAGGGGGGCACCACAAAGTTGAGAAAGAAAGAAAAAACCCAATGAAGATTTGTACAGCATGTACAAAAGGGGGGGCACCAAGATTTGTCAGTGCTTAGGGCACCAGTGAGCCTTAATCCGCCACTGCCCTCATGTCACTAATACTGTATAAACACACATAGCACAAATAGGGTACATAGTACAATTTTATACCTCTCTACTGCTTGCAGACCAGTGGAGGGATTCAAAATTTTTACTATCGGTCCTGTGGGCATGGCATGGCTTGGTGGGCATGGCATGGCTTGGTGGGCATGGTAGGGGAAGGATACTGTAAAATCTCCAGACCCTCCCTACTCCAGGGGGAAGGTTACTACAAAAATCCCCATTCCCTCCCGATCAGCTGGGACTCGGGAGGCAGAGAATAGATGGGGACGGACCAGTCAGAGGTAGTATTTAGCAGTTCTCCGAACTACTCAAAATTTCCACTACCAGTCCTCCAGAACTTGTCAGAACCTGTTGAATACCACCTCTGTTGCAGACAGTAATTCTGTTACAACGTAAATTTTGCAGATTCTGTGCAGCAGCAATTAAAATGTGTCAGATGATGACCTGTGTCTCAGACCAACCTTAATATTTAACTTCTTAGTTCAGATTATTTAGCAGATTTCTGAGAATCTACTATATTATCTTTTATGTTTCCACATTTAAATTAATGTCTTTGCCCCTTTTTTTACAGATTTTTTTAAAAGACTGGTGTGGAGTTTGTATGTGTGTGTATAAGCTTTTTACAATGTTTTTTTTAACCATGTGTATTTTATAGTGTTTTAAATTACTAATTGTTTATATCCCACTCTTCTTTTGCTGATTATAATCATAATAAAGATTGGGTTATATTTGACTATTTTTGTCTTGTTTTCATATTTTCAAATAGCATGCCAGTCCATAAGAGAGACAGGCATAGTTACTGTCACTTACTCTTCTGTACATACATAAATATTTATTTATCCATATGCAAAGCTAACAAATAACTTTTTGAACTTTATTGAAGTGTAAGGCAAATGTTTACTTAAGGTAGTAATTCTTCATCAGTTAAGAGTCTGAATGAGATTTTGTCCTAATTGTTCTCCAAATAAGTACTTATTGCTCAAGCTGATGAAATACATGGCCATAATTCAAGTATTTGTAGATCACATATTTGGAATGAAGTACAAAATATAAGTTCCTGGCCAACTGCATATTGCAGAACATAACATAGGACACTACTGTTATGTTTTATGTTCTTGTATTATAATATTTGCTGCATTAACAAAAGCTCTCCCTTCAGACTAAACCAGAGCATGTTCTTCTCTTGGAAGTGCAGGAGAAAATATTAATAGTGCATCTCCACAACGTAGTTTACCTTGTCTAAAAGAGCTGCTTTCTCTGACAGGGACCCAAATATTGGGGCTTTGGATATGAAATATGAAATGTCCAATAGAAAATTATAATATTCCCCATCTGGGTGGAGATAGCATCCAGGAATGGGTTGACCTCTCTGCAAGCTGATTGGATTGAGTCTGCCAAAGCTGTTAAGTCACTCCTCTGTCAGCTTCCCAGCTTTTTGACTCAGTAGTCAGCTTGGACAGATGGGTCAAAATTCCCCCCTTCTTGGAATTCCTGGATTGACTATCGTTAATTCTACCAATGGACTTTTAAAAATGTGAGTAAGCACCTGAGACTCCCAGCAGCGTGGTAGAGTTGCCTCCTTTGGAGACAGAGCCATGGCTCTGTTACGTTGGTTTCTATAAGCTTCAGAGACTCATGCCATTTTCCAACTGTCACTTCTGACAGGGTGCCACGCCATAGCTGAAACAGCCAGGGCAGGGCTGTAAGGAGCCAATCCGATAGCAAAAGGCTGAGCAGGCTTCAGAAGCCTCGAGATAGATGGAGCTCAGCGAAGCTTAGTGCCTCAGCCAGAAGACTCACGCTTCACCCGTTGTTTAAAAAGAGCGGCTTGCAGGCTTCAGAAGCTTCGCGCTTCACTTGTAGATTGGTTTGGCAGGCAGCGTGGCCACAGAAATCTCATGCTCCATTCACGCTTAACAGCTAGATCTAGTCACAGCTGCAGATCAGCGCCCCGCTTAGTAATACCACACTTAACTAGCTTTTGCCTTTGCCGCCCGAGCCTGCATTTTTACAGGAGCTTTTGCGCTCCACTAACACCTGAGGCAATTATCTATTGGCACCAACGATCAATTAACTATTGTCAAACCAGACCTCACAGGAGGCCTTTGATCCAGAGCAGCAGGCAGCAGTCTCAGGAGTGTTTGTGCTCCAGCATCAGAGCCAATTTAATTTTGCTACATGGCTGATATGGCAGAGGACTGACAGGAAAACTAGTCCTGAGGAAGGGGAGCCAGAGGAGTTAACAGTTCCAAAGGTTGTGCCTGAGATGACAGTACATTGATCTGATGGAGGCTAATCTCCATATTCCCATTCGACATTGCCACCGGCAATACCTATGGTTCCATTATGCTGGCCAGCACTATCAATATAGGGCCCTACTCTTCGGACTGTCATCTGCACCGAGGGTGTTTACGAAGGTCCTGGCTACCTTGGCGGCTCATCTCTGGTACCTACCCATGCATGTCCAGTGTTATCTGGATTACATCCTCAGGATATATATCCCAGGCTAGGGAGGACCTGCGGGTTACCATCCAAACACGACAACACCACAGGGTTTTTATCAACATAGAAAAGAGTCACTTCGATCCCTGCTCCATTTAGGGGCAATCATTGACATCTTGGCATGCAGCGTCTATCTATCCCAGGAGCAGCAGACCAGCCTCATGGATTTGGCAGGCTGGGCCAAGGGGAAGCGGATGTGTCTCTAGCCCTACTCTCTCAACTCCTGGGCAAGATGGTGTCCTGCATCTCCATCATTCCCTGGGCATGTCTGCACGCCAGGGATCTTCAATGGTTTCTTTTGCCTTTTCAGAGAACAGGCAGGAGCAATTCATCAGCCAAGGTCCGTGTTCCAGCAGACATCCTTTGATCTCTCCATTGATGGATGTCCCCAGCCATCTCCAGAGGCAGCCTCTTCAGGGAACCTGAGAAACTGGGAGTCACCACAGATGCCAGCCTATTTGGTTGGGGTGGCCATCTTCAGACACAAATGGTCTAGGGACAGTTGTCCCAACCAGAACGGGCTCCCAGTATCAACTGGCTGGAACTGCAGGTGATTTACCTGGCCCTACGCCAGTTCCAAAGGACAATCTCTGGCAAACACCTTCTAATACTCATGGACAACATGGCCACCAAGCCCACATCAATCATCAGGGGGGACCCATTCCAGACCCCTTATGCAGGAGGCCAAGCGACTGGGCCCCTGGGGAGAGAGGCACCTTTTATCCATCGTGGCAGAGCACATCTCCGGGGTGATCAATGTGTAGGCAGACTGGCTCAGCAGAGCTTCAGTGGACCACTTGGAGTGGTGCCTGCACCTATCATGATTCCGGGAACTAACGGACTGTTTCAGCCTCCCAGTCATGGACCTCTTCGCCACCCCGGTCAATGCGCAACTGCCGAGGTTTACACCAGATTTCTGGCCCCAGAAGCAGAGGTGGTAGATGCTCTGCTATCTCCTTGGCCCCCAGGACTGCTCTATGCTTTCCCCCCATCTTCCCCTTCTCCCAAGGGTGATACGGAAGGTACTAGGAGAAAGGGCGGAGATCCTGCTCCTTGTTCCCCACCTGCCACGATGACCGTGGTTTGCCGACCTGGTGGCTCTGTTGGTGAACTGGCCCTGGAGGATCCCTCAGGATAAGATCTCACTCAGCCAGGGGGTGCTGGCTCCAGTTGACCGCCTGGCACTTGAGTGGAGAATTCTAAGGGAGGACAATTTCTCCTCCAGAGTCATTAAGACTATCCAGGCCTCCAGGACGTCCTCCTGGAGACAAGGAGTTAGCTCCCAACACCATCAAGAGACAGGTTACAGTTCTGTCCTGCGAGCCTTGGCAATCATTGACAAAGCATCCCATGGTGCCCCATTTCTTAAGGGAAGCAGTCAACCTGAGGCCTCTGGTGATGCACAGGTACTTTACCTGGGACCTGTCCAGGATTTTGAACTCACTCACCAGTCCCCACTTTGAGCCATTAGGAGGCCACCTTGCATTTCCTTACCCTCAAGGTGGCATTCCTTGTGGCGATTACGTCAGCCAGGAGAATCTCGGAACTTCAGGCCCTTTCCATGAGGGAGCACCTCTGTATTTTTCACCAAGACAGAGCAGTGTTACATCTAGACCACTCTTTTGTCCCCAGAACACGTGTACAAGGTGTACACAGGGCCCAGAATTGACCCTGCCAAACTTTTGCCCGGCATCATCTCATCACCTGGAGAAGAAGTCGCACACCTTGGACGTCAGGAGGGCTCTCATAATATATCTAAAAAGGACTTCTTCCTTCGCAGGCCCTTTCCCTGTCCTTCCAGCCTTCGTCCTTGGGCAGGAAAGTAACAAGTTCCACGATTGGTTGGGCGCTGAGGGTGTGCATCACAAATGCTTACAATCTGCAGGGCATTGCACGACCAGGGCGCATTACAGCACACTCTACCAGAAGCCCAGCCAGTGTGAACAACGCAGGCAACTTTGGAAGAAGTATGTCAAGCAGCTGCATGATCCTTCCCTCCCCGTTCATCAAGCACTACAGACTGAACAGCTTTGCCTTGGCCGAAGCTGCCTTTGGCCAACAGGTGCTACAGAGTGTCCATAGGAAGGGGGTATCTTAGGACCAAATTGCGGCTCACCCGTAAGGACAAGCCAGCTTTGGTATATCCTATTCCTGGATGCTATTTCCACCCAGATGGAAAAGTGGTGTTGGTCTTACCTGATACGCCGCTTCTCATAGGGTGGAGATAGCATCCAGCCTTACCCTAACAAGATCATCCAGCCATCTATCTAAGAGGGTGGACATTACAGAGTACCACCGACTCATTGGACAAGGAGGGAGCCACACAGCAACTAGACGTGTTGAGTCTGTCACTGCACTGCAAAAAGCTGGGAGTCCCTAGCAACAGAGGGGTGACTTAACAGCTTTGACAGACTCAGTCCAATCAGCTTGCAGAGAGATCAACTAATTCCTGGATGCTATCTCCACCCTATGAGAAGCGGCATATCAGAGAAACGCCCCTTTCTTCACAAGCTACAATTAATGTAGCTCTTTATAAAAAACGGTGATAATTAAAACTGTATTAAAATCACGTGACATTGCAATATAAGAATTTCACTGAAAAGAAACACTGGATCTCAAACAAAGCTGTATTTTATGTTTAAACATGGTATATTGTCATGTATTAACACCAAACAGATAATAGTGCAATCAAACTCCATAAACCTCTGTACACTTTCCAGAATAATTATATCTTCTACCTTGTAGTTTTTTTAGAACAGCCACCTCCATCTTGAGGACTTGCTTTGGTTGCAGAGCTGACTCAACCTTCAGAGCTACATTCTCCCGAGTTAAAAGATCCATTGCTTCATAAATCTCACCAAAGCCACCACCACCAATCTTCTTCAACTAAATGGGACACAAAATCATCACAGTATTTAGCAATTAGGAAGATTTCACATCTTACCTGGAAAAAAAGTACTAAGCCATGCAATATTGTAATATTGGATATAACTAGAAAGTGTATTTAAAGATACAAATACAAAACCAAATAGTTGGTCTCTTAAGAATAATATGTGTAATAATGGACTTTAGCAAATATGGGCTGCTAAAATCCAGGAAAGATATTAAGTGGCAGTAGATACAGAAAATTAAATAAAATTAAATGTACATTTAATAAATCTTTAACATTTGTACCCTTTGCTATCAAGGCAACTTGTGTTAAAAGTAAAAGCAACCAGCACGGAAAAGATATAAAAATAAAATGATATTTTCGGGAAGCATACAAAAACAGTTTTACCATTTTGCATAAGTCATCACTTGATGGAACCACAAAACATCGTGGCCTACAGCCTGTTCAAAATCCTTTCCAAATGTTCAATGCCTTTCTAAATCAAAGCAGAGATAGGACTTAACAAACTTCTGGTAGAACTGCATTTCTGACAGAGAAGGATGTCTCTAGGATCCCATAAGATTGGAATATGCTTATTGTGTTAGATCTTATGAAACAACCAGAAAGGCAATCCCATAGATAACCATACTCCAAGTTAAGTTACAGATATCAATTAGTAATTTGAATTGGTGACCAGGTCAGAAAGCATAGGTGTAACATGGGCATATTGAGGTACACCCATAACTGCTTGCAAAGTTATATTCTCTATCAGATTCTAACTGATCAAGAGCAGCCCCATGTATAGCGCATACAGGCAGCAGGTAACTAAGGCATAAGATACCATGAGCAGGTTTCGTCAATAGAGGAGAAGGTAGAAAATGGCACATTTTCTATTCAAAAGGCATCCTGGCTATTATTAGCACATGCTCTTCCAAGAAAAGCCATCAGTCCCAATTGCACACCAGTTCTGCCTCAGAAATGCTACACAATGGAGAAATAAAAATGGAAAATCCAAGGCATACCTGATCCCAAGTCATTCATTTTTATTAGAATTGAAGCTAAATCAATTCCTCCTCATCGAGTTGCTAACAGCCTCCAGACACTGAGATATCATTTCCGCAATCAGCTCTAAATATACAACTGGTAATCATCTAGTAAAGTGATGGTACCTGAATCCATGTTATCAAGTTAGTTCCCTAATCAGATATTAAATAGAAGAGGAAAGAACACAGATCCCCTCCACCTCCACTGATACCAACTTGAGAGAATACAAAATAGTGTTTCCTTCTCCCAAAGTCTGGAAGAATACCATGATTGATGGTAATGGTCATTAAGAGGTCAAGCAGGTCCAGGAGAGTGGTACTATCTCTGTCCCAGTGCCACAAGATGTATCCACAAATAAATGGCGGAGCCTGGATGCCATGACCCCCCAGCAATAAAAGTATCGAGTGCGATCTCAGAGCTTTGAGATCGCACTCGATACTTTTATTGCTGGGGGGTTCTAACGGACCTAAATCATCCCGAAGAGATGGTGAACAGGAAGATTACATCTTGCTGATCTCGGGGATATCGCAAAATCTCTGAGAGAAGCAGGTTTAAAGTCTTCGTCTGGCAGTAAAAATTCCAGTCTTTTAAGGCTGACAGAGTCAGGGCAATTTGAAGGAAAAGTTTTTTAGCTGATAAGAAAATTTTATTGTTTAAAGAAAAACGGACTGCCTAAAAAATTTTAAAACTAATTTAAATTAAAAGAACAGAAGAACTTAGCGGCAATTTTGATCTTTCTAATGGTTTTGGACAGTGGTTATCTTACTTTTTAAATGTTATTCACATGGATTGATTCTAAGTAAATCTTTTCAAACGGATAGATTACTCCAACATTTCTGACTCTCTGTAAACTGGCTGTAAGCTAATTGACTACAATTAGACTGTTGACATCCTGACACTTTTATTGCTTGGCTGTTCTGGCTTAAGATCTGATAAGATTGTACAGCTCTTCCCTTTGTAGTCTGCTTTCACTTGCGAATGTTTCAGAGCTTTTAAGAAAAAATACAACTGCGTATAAACATGGCGTCTCTTCAAGCGTCTCTCCAAGTGATACTTTCAGCTTTGAAGAGGGTGATTGATACAGAGGACAGAATTCAGAGAAAATTGGATTATTTGGTGTTTTTGGCAACAAATTGTGAGGAAAAAACTGAGGATATTTATAAGATGGAAATTCAAAAAATTGAAATGGAAAACGGAGATAAAGAATTTGAGCTTGTTGATATTCGTGACAATTGGTTTATTTCTGAGGGAGGAAAGAATGGAATATTTGAAGAGGAGTTAAATGGAGAGAAAATTTACTTCAAAGGACACGGCATAGAAGAAGAAAATATCAAAGAATTTTGATATCATGAAATACTATTTGTAAAATATTTGATACCACTGCTGAGAATTAAAAACAAGCTGATAAAGGAAACAAAAAGAGGGCATCAACATTATATGAGAGATACCACAAACAAGAAGGTGCAAAGATTTCTTCGTATGGACTCGTTCAAAAAGATGTTTGGAGAATTGGATCCACAAATGGCAGCAGATATAAGACTGTTCTATTATTGGAGAGATACAGGTTGATAGATGGAAGAGTATAATTCAAAATTAGCTAAACTTAGTTAAATCCATTGGTAATAGGTATAGTTAAATAAAAATTGATAATGATAGGAACGTATACAATGTTGAGCTGTTATGATAAGTAATAATGGCTATGAGAAGGGAAGATTAGAAATATTTTTGGACTATATATAAAGATTATTAATAACAATAATAATTATAATAAAAAAACAAAACTATATATAGTTAAATGTTATCTAATAGGGGGAAAATGCTATGATATAGGATATAGTTAAATAAAGAAAGGATAATGATAATAAATTATATACATGGAGGATTAGAAAACTTTGGTATTAAATATTATGGATGTTTAGCTAAAACAGGATATGAGGACTTAATGTTAATGGAGGATTTTATAAATAAGTAAATGAAATGCCAGCATGTGGTTATGGATTGAATCTTGGTATACTTAAGGATGAAGGATGTTTAAATAACTGTAGTCAAATAAAAGCGGAGGTATGATGATGTTAATATAGTAAATATTTGAGTTAAGATATTTGAATTAATATGAATTATATTTGATGACGGTGGAAGAGATGCACAAAAGCTTTTTGTAACCAGCTGATATACTTTTTACAATATATGTTTGTTTTGAAAATAAATAAATAAATAAATAAATATTTTTTTTAAAAAAAGATGTATCCACAAATAAGAACAATGTTTTTCAACACTATATCCTGACATAAAACTTTCCTGAAAAGGGTCAAGATCAGAGGTGGGTTCCTACCAGTTTGGACCGGTTTGGCCGAACCGGTAGTGGTTTGCTGGCCTGGGTCGCCGGAACCAGCAGCGACCCAGGCTTACCACGCCCCCAAACTGGTTCCCTGGTCAGTGTGGCATGTTTTTTTTTTCATTTTAAAATATTCTGCGCATGCGCAGACCTATTTAAGGGCAACTGCGCTCACACAGAGAGCCCATGTTTGATGCGCATGTGAGCAAAGCAAGCGTGCACGCCCAAAATTGCGCGCACACTGAACCAGCAGTAATGCCGGAAGCAACCCATCCCTGGTCAAGATAATCTATTTCTTATAGATCTTTGCTCAAAAGGAGAAGTGGAAAATTGCCCAATATCACTGGATCGATTTCTTAAGGTGAGAGCACATCACCACTTTTTCAGGCAGAGAGAATCCCATTATTCAAAGATGAAATCACTTCCACTTAGTTCCCTCCAGAAGATTTTTCCCAGATGACCTTGACTAGGTAAAAGAGGCTGAGAGTGAGCACGCTAAAAGCCCTGAAAATTCCCTCTGCTTTCTCAAGTTTTGCAAAAATAAACTACTGCCAGTTAATGGATGAAAAATTGTCCTAGTAACACCCAGTCAGAGTCCGTTTTAGAAGAGATCTGAGAGATTTTATTCATAAAGGGCCTAGCATAATCTTTGCAAAGTACTATGCAATTGCCTTTAGGATATAGTATTCCTCTGACCATGGAAATGACCAACTTAAATATGCTAATCAGAAACACATCAAAGAAATAGTGGAGCTCCAAGTCAAAATAATTTGGATGCAAGATACATTCTTCAAAAACAATGAATTTTCTTTTAAGCAGAGTGAAAGTAGCCCCTAGAGCAGTGGTTCTCAACCTGTGGGTTGGGACCCCTTTGGGGGGTCGAACAACCTTTTCACAAGGGTTGCCTAAGACCATCGGAAAACACATATTTTCGATGGTCTTAGGAACCGAGACACCAATTTTATGGTTGGGGGTCACCACAACATGAGGAACTATATTAAAGGGCATTGGGAAGGTTGAAAACCACTGCCCTAGAGGTATTAATGGAAAAGTTCTTTTTTGAACTTTTTTTTCATTACCATGTGAATGAAATCTGAAAATAAAATCTAGGTAATATAGGCATTTTCACTCATTCAAAATGGAGGATTAATTTTATTAATTAATATTTATATTAATTAATATTTTATAATTAATTGTATTAATTATAAAATTCTGCTAGAATTTTGCAGTTCTCCCAACAATCATCTTCGTATTATACTACAATGATGATTTTTCCTGACCTGCTTCTTGTACATAATTAACAAACACAAAAATTCAGTGAGGAAAGAGTTTTTCTTTTATACAGCAATTTTTGTTTATTGCTAGATATGATACATGAGCATTATCTGGAAAAAATACCTCTATGTGGTCTCTTAAGAGTTAACATCTGCTTGATAATATATAATCAAATAATCAAAAACAGACTTGGGAGCAAATATATATCTTTTCAAGTGGGGATCAGAAAAAACAGATAGATTGAATAAATAATAAATTTATAAATGTAATTTTAATTGCAGGTGGTCTCCATGACTAAAGCATAAGTGTTTATTATGTTGCAGAATATACCTCTGAAGTTCAGTTTTCTTTTAGTTTTTTTTAATCTTTGAAAATGTTTGTTTCTATATTTTTATATTAATATTTAGGCATTTTGTTATTTTTCTAAGCACTTTTTGGAGTACTAAAAATTTTGGTATGAGACACTTTCTTCCATTTTCCTTGACTTATGAATATACATAGTTTTTATAGGTATTTATTACTTTTAACTGTTTCCTATTATAAGGCCTTAGATATGTCTCTAAGAGGAGAAGAATTTCTTAAAATTAGCATAACCTAAAACTGATTATTTTTTTAATTTTCAGTTATTTATTTATTTAAAAGTCTATCCTTCCTGATGAGATTAATTCGGCCAAGCATGGCTGTTTCAGGAAATTCTTAACTTGTATTGCTGTCAACTTACTCCTTCAGGGAATGGATGAACGTAGAAAAGGGTCAACTTCTTTGAACTGATACGTAAATGGGAAATGTTAAAAAATAGAAATAACATAGTATAAATAGAATACTAGGATTCTTGATTTCAAAGAAAACAAAATCTGACTGCAAACATATAGCTTTGATTTTTATATAAAAAAGAGATTTTAAATAATTAAATGATTTTAAAGTGTTCAAGATTAATTGGAATTCCAAAAGAAACAAAACTTCAACCATTCTAGTGAGGATTTTTTTTAGTACATTAGAATAAATCAATGTCTATACATTTAGTGAAAATCTGAATACCAAAATTGCTCAGAGAGGCAATTAAAAGGTAGGTAATCTTATATGCAGAGAACATATGGTAGCAATTTTGTCAGAAAAACTAAATGTTCAGAAACAACCAAGGATCAAGAATACTAGGAACAACAAAAGAAACTACTTCAAGTTTGTTATAATAAAAGGAAGAGATTATAAATTACAAAATCCCCTTCAAATGGAATTGAATTATAATTTCATATATATTAAATGATATCTGCATTTTTAAAAGAATGTATGCTAAAATGAGTGGCATAGATGCAATTATGACCAACGTTCTTGGGACAATTTTTAGATACCACACCAAGATAAACAGACAACTAAACACAAGTTCAAAGCAAATAATTCTATAGATGAATCCATCCAGATTAGAAAAAAAACTTGCCATTTTAAATAAACTGAAGATGTTTTGTACAATATCCACAGTTTAGTTTATATTGTGTATCTTCTTAACCTACCTTCACTGCACTGTTTACTTGTGTTTTTTTAATTATTGCAATTATTTATTTTTTATCTGCCCAGACCAAAATATTTAACAAATATATAAATATACTTTTTTAATCTATCTATACATACAAGTACAGAAAATATTTCTTATTAAACTAAGTACTTTTACACAGCAGTTTCATTCTTTGCAGCAAGTAGTAGGTGCCACCCATCAAAAAAGAAAGACCTGACCTACTTTTTACTTCTAAGTATTAAGTACAATCCATAAATGCAATAGAGGCATCAAATAAAACATTGTCCATTGCCAATCTAGGAATAAACATTGTGACCTAAAGTAGATTGAGATTTGTTACATCTTACATTCATATTCATTCTTCATAGTAAATATGGTAAGAATGACTAGAGTGCACTGACAAACTATATGAGTACCAAAATAATAAATTCAGCTAAAATGTTTAGGTTTCTTAGTACTACAAAATGAAATAATTTTGAGTTATTGATTAGAAAATGCTTGTTTGGGAATATAGCAGGAGAAAACAACTACAGATGTAAAACCAATTGAGAGACATGTATAGATAGAGCAAAGTATTTACTGACAGTTGCTGAGAGAGTGCTTTCAGAATAGTAGCAAAAACTGTTCTAAAAAAATTAAAATGATATTTCCTAACCATTTTTTTAAATCTCTACTGTCAGCAATGTGAGCATCAAATGCTTAGAAAGCGATTAGAAATTGAAGTGTCATCTTGTTACTAACAGCTCCATTTATCAAAGTATTGTCAGCCTACAGTATTTCAAAGAAGGTTTGACATTTGCATTAGCTGATGTAAAAAAGAATTTTACTGTTTTGCTATGGAAACTATGTAAGTATTAAAAAGGGGGGGGGATATCAGCCACGGCCCAGCATTATAATTTTGTGCTTGGGGTCATGTCTCTAGAATCCCAGCAATGAAAATCACGTAAGATGCCGAAATATTTCTGACAACAAATGAGAAGATTCTGTCCCTGCAGGTCTCTGCAGTTCCATTTTGCCAAATGCTAACGCAGTTCATAGGATGGCTTCCAAGAAATAGGAAATATGTTAGCAAACTAAAGGGTGAGAAGAAACTATTTTACTTTACCAATATTCTACACCATCCACCTCACTTAAATGATTATTGGAGGAAATGACATACAATAGGCCCTAAATAGTAACAGACAAATCTAAGTTAGCCGGGTAACTTTGAGCCAGTCATTTTCTCTCAACCTGAGGAATGCAGCAATGGCAAACCACTTCTGAAAAAAACTTGCCAAGAAAACTGCAGGGACTAATCCAAGCAGTCTATAAGAATAGGAAAAGATTGAACAAAAGAAGAAAAAAAATCCAATAATTCTAGAGCCGAGGTGGCGCAGTGGTTAAATGCAGCACTGCAGGCTACTGCTAGATCAGCAGTTCAGCGGTTCAAATCTCACCGGCTCAGGGTTGACTCAGCCTTCCATCCTTCCGAGGTGGGTAAAATGAGGACCCAGATTGTTGGGGGCAATATGCTGACTCTCTGTAAACCGCTTAGAGAGGGCTGAAAGCCCTATGAAGCGGTATATAAGTCTACTGCTATTGCTATTGCTATTCTAGCCAGAAAGCTGCTAAGGGGCCATAAATGTTGTAAGAAAAAATGGTTTCTAGACTTGATATAAGACTTAGAAATGCCACAGCACTTCAGGAGTGAGAATGAACTTGAATTTAAGTTTCCTAGATTTAAAGTTCTTACACGCACCTGAAGCTGGTGATCTTATCAGTGAAAGCATTTATATCTAAATTTAACAATTTCTGAGGATTGTCAAGATGATCAAATCTTGGGAAGGGAGGAGAGGAAGAAATCTTTACAGATTACCACATCCAATGCAAGTATTCCACTGGTCACTTTCCACTTTCTTCCTCTGTTCTGTTAATCATTGAGAGATTAAAGGAAGGAAGATTGTATAATAGATCTTTCCTTCATGATCTTTGGGATCATAGACAAAGGAAAATTGGGTGTTTGCAATGGATGACAATAGTGAATGTGTGATAGTATTACAGAATTCCAGTTTCAAATTTCCCAAAAACTTGTGGATTGTTGTTGCTGAAAAGTTACACAGAAAATTTAAAGACTGGCAATAATAATATCCCCTACACAAAGATAGAGTATCTTTGCAAGATACTTAAGCTAAACAAGCCTCTTTGCAAGCCTCTTAAGCTAAACAAGGATTTTCCCCTTGGTTATTGAGGAGGTAGTAGAAATAAAAATTATAGCTTTTTCAAATATTGTCAGTCTCCTTAAATAGGAAAATCCTAACCATAACAAATATCAATAAAATGTGTATTCAGAAAATAAAGAAAAAATATATATCTTAAGCCCTCAGAAAGGTGATTAGGAATGTTGAAGATAAATTTAAACATGGATAGATTTTGAAGGATCACATTTATATAGTCTAAACCTGGATATAATCTTATATAGCTAAATAACAGATTTAAAACAGGATGAAGAAAATCTGCAAATTCTTCCAGGGGTGGACAGCTGAAATCTACTCAAACTTAGCACCCCAGCACCCCTTCATCACGAATGTCTCTCTGCGGTCTTTTCGAGAAAAATTAAAGGCAGTAAAGGCAGAGACAGAAACTAGCAAGTTTCTATCAAGACTAGAAAATTGCTTTATTGGAGGAGCAATATTTAATAGAGAAAGAGTATCTTAGCGTTAATTTGGCTAAATGCATAAGTGCTACCCTTCCTAAAGACAAAGAAGTCAAGGAAATATTCTTATACCATCTCACCAACTTTGAAATAATTTTTGAGAAAAGGAACATTATAAACGGGACGTACTCTGTAGTATTCTATTAAAGATCCAGGAATGCAAACAGACTGTGGGAACTGGGTTTTGGCAAAAATAAAGCTGACAAAATACAAAATTATTTATGGAAACTGATATTTTTAAAAACTATATCTGAAGGAATTAGGAAAAGTTCTCTGTAACTAATACATGTGTAATGTATTAAGGTCTGTATGATTGCAAGGGATGTGTAATACAGGTAGTCATTGACTTATGACAATTGAGCTCAAAACTTCTATTATTAAATGAGATATGTGTTAAGTGAGTTTTGTCCCAATTTGAGACCTTTCTTGCCACAGTAGTTAAATGCATCACCGCAGTTGATAAGTTAATAACCTGGTTGTTAAGTGAATTTGGCTTCCCCATGGATTTTGCTTGTCAGAAATTCACAACAAGTCATCATATGACTCTGGGACGCTGCAATTGTCATAAATAAGAGTCAGCTGTTAAGTATCTGAATTTTGATCATGTGAGGACAGGTATGCTGCAAAGATCATAGCTACGAAACTGCCGTTGCAACTTTGAACAGTCACTAAACAAATTGTTGTAAGTAAGAGGACTACCTGTACTTGGTGGATTTTCGGTGATTCAACAGTTTTGGAAATCAATGTATCAGGAGATAAACAAAATCTGTTTATACTTTCTTCTTTCAACAATCAAATTTGTATATTTATGGGAATATAATAAATATAATAAACTGAATTGGTATCCTTCTTCTTAAAAGGGGATATTAGGCTATTTTGGGGCTATGTGTAAATGACTTATCATGTAAATGTATTTAAATTATCATATAATCCCTCCAGAATAAACATCCAGAAGACTGAGCATACAGTGTAAATCTATTTCTTTTAATTAATTGAAACTAAGTAAAACAATTAAAGCACCAGGTTAGAAACTAGGAAACTGAGATCTAATCATACTTTAGGCATAAAACCATATGGGGAAATCTGGGACAGGTCATTTTTTCTCAGGCCTGGGTAGAAGGCAGCTGCAAACCAGTTTCAAAAACCTTGCCAAGGACTAGTCCAAGTAGTTGCCAGGAATCAAAACTGACACAAAGACACACAAAGACAGACATAAAGAATAACATATTTCTAAAAATTTAATAACTATTCAGAAGTTGCATAATCATTGTATAATACCTTATTCAAAAAATAACAATTTGTGATAACGAACAGGCATTGCAGCATGACGATTTGGAGGGCAATACAGTGAACATGCCATTGCTAAGTGATGGGTTTAAACTAGAAGCAAATAAAGTTATAGTAGTCAGCATGGGTTTTGTAACCATATTCCAAAAAAGATGTTGATACTTTAGAGGAAGTTCAGAGAAGAGCAAGTAAGTTGATCAAAGGCCTGGAGACTAAACAGCTGCTGCAGATTTTGGGTTTGGCTAGTCTAACGAAAAGAATTAGGGGGCAACATGATAGCAGTATTCCAGTATTTGAAGGGCTACCACAAAGAAGAAGGGTCAAATTATTCTACAAAGCACAAGAGGGCAGGACAAGAAACAATGGTTGGAAACTAACCAAAGAGAGAAGCAATCTGGAATTAAGAAGAAACTTCCTGATAGTGAGGACAATTAACCAGTGGAACAGCTTGCCTTCAGAAATTGTGGGCGCTCCATCACTGGAGGTTTTAAAGAAGAGACTAGACAGTCACTTATCTGAAATAGTATAGGTTCTCCTGCTTCAGCAGGGGTCTGGAATAGAAGACCTCCAAGGTCCCTTCCAGCTCTATTCTATTCTAAATTGTGAAATCATGTGATTGTATTTAAGTGATAACAACCAAGAAAAGACTCACTTGCCATCATAATCCAAGATGCATGAGTCATTGTGTAGGAAGCAGTGGGACTCCCAGATAAGGCACATAGAGGTGCCAAAGAAGAGTAGAGGAGACCCAGTGCACACATGCAAATTGAGAGGTGGGGGATGTTGTAGTACAGCATCTGAGGGAAGAGGGGAACAGATGCATGCAAGCACAGGGAGGACAAGGAAAGGAGGAAACAGGTGTGTGTGTGAAGGCAAGCCAAGGGAGAAAGCACAACATGGTGCATGTGAAGGAAAGCTGACACACACACACAATTATACTTTCTTTTTTATTTCTATTTTCTGTTTTTCTCCTTTGCACCTTTCACTTTTTCTTTTGATTATTTTTCTTTTAGTTTATATTATATTTTACTTATTGCAATTAAACTCTTAATAACGTGTGTGTGTGTGTGTGTGTGTGTGTGTGTGTGTGTGTGTGTGTAAAAACACAAAAGGAACAGAAAATGAGCCCTTAAGACCTGGGTCTATCCCTAGAATATGAGTTAGTGTAGGTGACAGCCTCTATGCACACTGCTTCATTGGGTCCAATATATTGGGAATACTTCCAGAAAAAAATATAAAGAAACGACAACAAGACTTCATTTGAAGATCATTTTCACATGACCTCTTTGAACATTTTTATAGTGAGCTCACTGAAGACACTAAAACACCATCTGCCCAACATACCATGGTTTACGGTTTGAGAAAATAAATGAATATTCCACCTGGCTATTTTCTACTATTCTACGTAGTTTGCCCTGATTATCACCAGCTTCCTTAAGATTTCACATATTGTCTACAATGACTGATGCCCACCACAAAAAGATTATTAGTTTCAATAAGCTAACCATAGTTCTGAAATTGCTCTGGCAATTAAATTCCCAGCGATTTAGGTAACAATAATTTTCAGATAGACATATAGCACTGAAAACTGAACACCGTGGAAAACGTTTTGAGAGATAAGACGACTAAGACAAGCAATGTGAAAGAAGGACAAAGAGGAAAGAAAGGAAGATTAAAATGTGCATACATAACACAGATTGGTAAGAAATGGCATCTTCATTAAATTATTGTAGGAAACTACTGTCTTCTAAGCATATCATTTGTAATAGCAAAGATGCTATATTTAGCACTTCAGTCTTCTCCTGCAAAAATACTATGCTTAATTCAATATGACATTGGATAAATGAATACAACAAAAGCTGGTCTTGCTGACTCCCTGCCAAGTCCTTCATAGCAAGCATGAAAACCACTTTAGCAATTGACCTCCTCAGTATTCTGACGCTACACAAATAGCCGGGAAGGAAAGCAAAGCAAAGCAAGATACAATTACATTGCTGCAGATGAATTGGGAAAATGTCTCAAATATCTGCATCTTAAAATTGAGATATTATATATAAAGGACATTAGCAGAGAGAGCACATTGTTATACAGAAGAGTGCATTGTTATACAGAAACAGATTGTTATATAGAAACAGATTATGAATAATGTACAGAACTAAACTGTGGCAACAGCTTAGTGGTTGAGTGCAGTATTTTGTTGTTGGTAAAAATAGGTAAAACAATGTTTTACAGTAATTTGACATAGTGTAATTATCAGGCTGCAGCTATGTTTTTTTGTACATAGTTGCAACCTGATAATTTACAAGCAGCTGTAAATAGATAATGATAAAAAAATACAAAGAATGCCCAGATAATGGAACAGTAACATTAAAGTAATTTCTGCACAAGGCCACTTTTCCCATTTTTCAATGGCGACACTATTTTGTATACTTTTTTCTTCCATTCAACAGTGTCTGAGTCTCAGAGACTACCTGGACAAGTGCCTGCAGTTTCCTTGGCAAGGTTTTTCAGAAGTGGTGTGCCACTGACTCTTTCCTAGGGGTGAGAGAAAATGACTAGATTACAAATGCCTATCTGGCTACGTGCCTGTCAGGATTAGAATTCACCATCTCCTGGTTTCTGATGCCTTAACCACTACACTGCACTGGTTCTATTAAGCACCTGGAATACTACATCTAGTTTTGGTCACCACATTACAAAAAAGATGTTGAGACTTTGGAAAAATTGCAAAGAGCAATTAAGATGATTAAGGCCCTGCAGACAAAAACATATGAAGAACAGTTGCAGGATTTGGGTTAAGATAATCTAGAGGGGGGGGGAAGGAATAGAGGGGACATGATAGAGTATTCCAGTATTTGAGAGGTTGCCACAAAGAGAAGTGGGTCAACTTATTTTTCAAAGCACCAGAGGGAAGAACAAGAAACGAAGGATGGAAACTAATCAAGGAGAGAAGCAACCTAGAATTAAGGAGAACAGTGAGAGCAATTAACCAGTTGAACAGCTTGCCATCAGAGGTTGTGGGTGCTTTATCACTGGAGGTTTTTACGGAGAGACTGGAAAGTCACTTGTCTCCTGCTTGAGCAGGGGGTTGGACTAGAAGACCTCGAAGGTCCCTTCCAGCTCTATTCTGATTGATATACTGTATTTAATGCTACATTAATTCTTAAGGGCACGCAAGTATCCCTAGGCCTCATTGAATAATGGCACCAACTCCTGCTGATGTGAAGATTAAACTTTTTAGAATGTTTTAGAAAGAGGAATGGCATTGGCTCCACCTAAGCTTTTGCACCCTAAAGTACTGTCTACTCAGCCTTAGCTTAAAGTCAGTCTGAGTACATACTATTCAGGTATGAGAGAATAATTAGGCAAAATAGAAAACATGTAACCATACAACAAAGAACTTAGCTGAATAAGTATAAAAGAGCATCTTGAAATCTGTCACAGAATAGCAGGGAAAAAGTGACTGCACATCAGATGATCTCCCAGTCCTTGCTGTATACCTCCAGTTCTAGGGTGGAAAGGTTAACAAAACTGATCTATTTGCACCTACTAAAGCTCATCATTCAAAATGACTTCATCCAGAACGCATTATATAATAAGAACACCAGCTTACACTTTGTTCTCACAAAGTCTCATTAAAAACATCAGAGAAACCAGATACCACATCATCTACAAGCATCTTGTGCAGGAGTGAAAAATTCATATAACATTGTTTAGGAGCACAATAACCCTGGTGAACAAAATTATTATTCAAAGTAAGCAGGGCTCGTTATATTGAATAGGGATTGGATTTTCTGCCCCGCCTCCTACTCCCCCAAGTTTTGCAAGTTTTTGATTCTTTATATAAATTCTATTAATCCTCTAATATACTATAGCTTTTATGAGTTTCCTGTTTTAAAACAGTAGCAATCCGTGCTGCTGGATTTTGGTGAGGTAGAGATTCTGTGAGCTGCAAAGACAATTTCAGGGTACATGAAGCCCTCAATCTTTGAGATTTGCTCACCTTGTATTGAAGACATTATCTCTATCAGGGTAGCAGCTAATTTAGAGCACATCTCAAATCCTCAGATAGGATTGGCAGAATAGAGATACAGGCATAGACTCACCACTTTCCAACGGTCCTTTACCACATAGTTAGCCGGCAAAATGTCAACCTGTTCCCCTCCTCCGCTCATGTTTGGTTCGTCTTTGATAGCAGGTGCTAGGCACTGCATCTGCCAGCCAGAAAATAGTTTAGTAGCAGCTCCCAATTTAAATGAGCCATTTATCTAGAAAGAAGAGAAAATACACACAAAAGGGGATGGGGAAACACAAAAGAGTTAATGCAGATTACAAGGGGTCAAATGGGTAGCAATCGGCAGTAACATTAAAGAAGGTGCTAAACTCACCTCAAGATCGAGCACAGCTTGCAATAAGCCTGGCTGGCTCAAGCAACTGCCCTCTTTAAAAATTCTTCATCTGTCCTCATGCACAAAGGAGCAGAAGCAACCATGCTGTGAGACGCGGCACAAAATTAAAAATAGTGGACAAGGTACTGGCTTTTACCATGCAGGATTTTCAGTGCAGGAAAACTGAAAGCCAGCAACTCAGTAACTTAGTGATAACAAGGCCAGCAACAATGCAAGAGCCATAATTATCTTAATAATATGTATAATATTGTAGAATTAACCAGAGTTTGATACTTTAAACCAGTGTTTTTCAACCTTTTTTGTGCAAAGGCACACTTTTTTCATGAAAAAAATCACGAGGCACACCACCATTAGAAAATGTTAAAAAAATTTAACTCTGTGCCTATATTGACTATATATAATAATTTTTTCCCATGGCACACCTTACACTATGTCACGGCACACTAGTGTGCCGCGGCACAGTGGTTGAAAAACACTGCTTTAAACAACACTTAGCTCAAGGCTTGCCAGATACCACAGACAGCTGGATTGAAGAAGAGTCACAGAGTATTGCAGATTGTCAAATTTAAAAAAAACAACATTATTTTCACGAGGCAACCATGAAACACATTCACAATGTGTTTTTGATAAGCCAAATATATGAGGTTATATTAATAATATACTATAAACAATAATTAAAAAAACAAGGTAGCGGGAAAAGTAATGCAATATAATGATTAAGATGAGGGGATCCAGACTCATGTTCCCACTCAATTACAGAGTTTGCTGGATAAATTTGGGATATTCGGGATATTAGAATGTGATATGCAAGAGAGGCTTTTCCAAATTTATCCAGCAGGTTCTATAATTGAGTGGGAACATGAGCCTGGATCTCATCAAGTATCGTAATATTATATTGAATTACTTTTCATGCTGCCTTGTTTTTTAATTACTGGTATTGTTATAATATATTAATTAATATAACCTTATATATTTGGATTATCAAAAATACATTGTCAATGAATAAAGAAGAAAATAGTCTTGCAATGTTACATTTTCCACTCCCAAAATTCACATGTGTTAACAGGTAATATATCTAAAGAGCGCTACGACTGCAGCAGATTAAACAGGTAATAAATGTAAAGAGCATTAGGACTGCAACAATTTCACTGCAAATCATTCCTTACACCAAGGTGATTTTGTACTATCTCATCTGTTTCTTCCTCTATTACATATGTAACTGCATTCAAGATTACTATAAACTTTTGGTGTTTAAAAAAACAAATGAAGTTAAACTGCATGTGCAAAAGAAAAAATATAGTTAATCTCTTCCGATTGTTACAATTCTCATGCTAATCATAATGTATGGAAGAGTGTATCATAAAATGCTTTGTAGCAATAAACAGCCAGAATATAACTGGATAAATTTGCAAGAATTGTTGCTTTCAAAAAAAATGTAATTGCTTTGTTTTTCAATTGGAAAACTAAATATCCTCTATCATATATGCAGACTCTTTTAGCATGTGGAATTCCCCATTTTTTCAGTGGGGGGCAGTTAGTTCATCAAAAATAATAGGGAAACTATCATTTGAATGACAGAAACACACATTTCTCCTATTTTTGCTTCTTCTTGAATTGAGATGATAATCCAAAAAGCAAGAGTCTACCAGTTCAACCAAATGTGTTTGTATTGTTTGGCATGAATGGCTTAAAATGACTGTTGGCTTACCTGAATGGTCGTTCTCTAGGCGCTGCCGGAGTGTCCAAGCATGGGTTAACTTCAGCTTGCTGCCCAAGGACTGAGTTCAAATCTTTGTGTAGCTACGCCTCCTGTTCCCCACAGAGGCTCAGTTTTAAAAACAAAGGTATCCTATCCAAAGGTTGCTGTACGGAAAAGACCGTGTCTTATAGGTGCTAAGTCCTGCACCCACACAAGAAAAAAACCCGGGCGGGGTTGGACACTCCCACAGCGCCTAGAGAATGACTATTCAGGTAAGCCAATGGCCATTCTCCTAGGCGCTGCTTGGAGTGTCCAAGCATGGGACATAGCTAAGCTATGTGGTCCCAGGGTGGGAAGAAGGAATGTACCAGTTAATAGGGGCCGAAGGACCCGCTGTAAGACCCTCCTTCCAAACGAAGCCTCAGCCGAGGCAAAGGTGTCCAGTCTGTAATTTCGAATGAACGGAGACGGCAAGGACCAAGTGGCCGCCCGACAGATCTCCTCAATAGGTGCTTGAATGGTCCAGGCGGCCATCGTCACGGCGCTCCTCGTGGATTGTACTGTTATACGAGGAGGAACAGGCCTGGCTTGTTGTTCATAGGCCAACTTGTGCGCAGCCAGTGACCAATGGTGGAACATGACACTTTCCCCCCCATTGAAGTAGGTTGGAATGAAACGAAGAACGATTCCAACTTGCGAAAGGAGGCCATCCTCTTTTTGTACACCTGCACAATGCGACGCACATCCAGCTTGTGCCAGACCTGCTCCCTGGGATGACTATAGTGCGGGCAAAAGTCAGGGATGATCACCTCCTGCATTCTGTGGAATAAACTGTTAATTTTTGGTAAAAAGGCTGGGTCCAATCTCAGAATGACCCTGTCCGAATGCATGATACAAAGGTCCTCCCTAACAGAGAGCACAGACAGTTCTGAGATTCTGTGCGCTGAGGTAATGGCTATGAGGAAGGCAGTTTTGAGCGACAAATGTCATAGACTAACCGAGCGAATAGGTTTGAATGGCGGTGATGTTAGAGTCTGCAAGACAATTGACAAGCCCCAAGTTGGGTAACGGTGCACCGTCGGAGGGCATAAGTTGGTAGCTCCCTTCAGGAAGCTGCGAACCCTTGGGTGTTTGCTGAGCGGTTGAGAATCATCTCTGGACCAGATGGTAGCCAGGGCTGCTGTCTGCCTCCGAAGTGTGTTGAGGGCAAGGCCCTTGTCCAAGCCCTCCTGTAGAAAATCCAGGATTTGCGGAATTGTCGCAGCCGTGGCGATGATTTGATGGGAGTGACACCAGGAAGAGAAACTGGTCCATGTTGCATCATAGATCCACACAGTAGAAGTTCTCCTGGATGCCTGGATAGTGTGGGTGACCGTCAGAGAAGTTGTCCTGCCTCAGGAGCTCCCCTTCAAGTGCCAAACGGCCAACTGAATCCATCGAGTGAGGAATGGCCCCCTGGCAGAGGGAGATCTGCTCCTGAGGAATGCGCCAATGCTTGCTCACCGACAGACTGACATGGTCGGCGAACCAGGACCTCCTTGGCCAGTGCGGCGCCATGAGCAGTACCTTGGCCTCCTCATGTAGGATTTTCCTGATCACCTGAGGTATCAGTGTGAGGTACGGGTACCCGTACAGCAGTCCTGGGGCCAGCAACACCGAAGAGTGTCCATCCCTTCCACATCAGGGCATTGGAACCTTGAAATAAACTGGAGGAGCTGAGAGTTCTCAGGACTGGCAAATAGGTCTAGAACCGGGAGACCGAACCTCTCCGTCAGCTGGTGGAACAGAGATGGATGAAGCTGCCACTCCGAGTTGCTGATGGTTGTTCTGCTCAGCCAGTCCGCTGTCACCTTGTCTTCCCCAGAGATGTGGTCCGCCTTCAAAGACTCGAGGTGGCGTTCCGCCCAATGCCCCAATGCCTCTGCCTCCGACATCAGGGCCGTTGATCGAGTGCCGCCCTGATGGTTGATGTAAGCCTTGGTGGCAATGTTGTCCATCAGAATGTGGACATGACGGCCCTCGATGAATCGAAGGAAGTGGTGCAGGGCAAGTCTGGTGGCTCTGAACTCCAGCCAGTTTGTTGTGGGCGAGCTCCGCCTGTGACTACCTGCTCTGTGTCACGTGAGTCTGTAGGTGAGCGCCCCAGCCGTATAAGCTGATGTCTATTGTTATGACTAAGCGCTCTGGTTCCTTGAAGAGGGATCCCCTCGATAGTGCTGAGGATTGCCACCACCCGAGCGACCGAACCACTCTTGGGGGAACGGTGACCACCCACTTGGAGTAGCTGGCCTTGCATCACTGTATGGGGAGAAGGAACCACTGAAGTTCTCGTGCATGCAGCCGTGCCCATGGAACAACAGCGATGCATGAGATCAGCTTCCCCAGCAGCTGAGATAGAGTCACTAGAGGCACTGACCTGGATTTCCTGATATGGCGTATGAGGGGTGTGATGCTGTCCCTTCGCTCCTGCATGAGGAAAATCTTGCAGGTTCTGGAGTCGATCACAGTGCCTAGGTGTTGAATCCTGGAGGTAGGTTCCAAATGGCTCTTCTTCAAATTGATGGAGAACCCGTGTTGCTGTAGTGCGTGGGCGGTGGCGTTGAGATCCTGGCACGCCCTCTGTCTGGACGCCGACATTAACAGGATGTCGTCCAGGTAGCAGACGATCCTCACTGGCCAAGTCCTGAGGTGTGCAGCGACAGCAGCCAGGAGCTTGGTGAAAGTCTTGGGGGCCGATGATAGGCCAAAGGGGAGAGCCTTGTAATTGATAATGCTAGTTTGCAAACTGGAACCTCAGGAACTTGCAATGCGCTGGATGAATGGGGACATGTAAGTACGCTTCCTTCAGGTCGATTCAAGTCAGGAAGTCGCCCAGCCTGATGCAACCCAAGATGGTCTGGAGTAACTGCATCTTGAAGCGCTTGTACGCTATGTGGATATTGAGTTTCTTGAGGTCCAGGATGGCTCTCACTCCTCCTGAAGCTATGGGAACCAGAAAGAGGATCGAGTAGAATTCCCTGCCTTCCTGACCCCGGGGCACCTACTCTATGGCCGCTATGTCCAGTAGATGCTGGATCTCCGCCTGCATAATTTGTCGCTTGTGGGGCGACTTTGGGATGGGGCAACGAATGAAGGACCAGGGAAGAAGGGAAAGAAAGTCTAAGGTGAGGCCGTGACTAATGGTACCCAAGCGTCCGTCATTGTCTCCTCCCACTGGTCGGCATAAAGCTGTAGCCGACCCCCAATGGGAGAGGACCGGTGATGGTCACTTGGATCTGCAAAAGGAGCAGTTGGAAAAAAACCTTTGAAAGGACCAGCGATTCCCCTGCTGCCTGGGTTTGTCCCTGAAGGACGCCCTATCCTGGGTGCAGTCCTGTGATTGGGAATAGGATCTGGCAAAGCTCCCCGAGGTAGAAGGGGAGTCATTGTTCCAAAAGGACTGCCTAGGAAAATAGGACCAGCCTTTGCGGTCTGGTTTCTTGGTGACCGTCAGTAAAATCTTCCGTTTGTCCTTGGATTCAATCAGGACAGAGTCCAAGGCCTCCCCAAATAGCTTGCTGCCCTTGAAGGGTGCCAATGCCAACTTCCACTTAGCTTTCATGTCTGCCTGCCAGTGGCATAGCCACAGCAAGCAGCAAGTGGTCATATTTGAAGCCATAGCCCTTGATAAAAATTTGGTGGTGTTAAGTGAAGCGTTGGCCGAGTACTCAACTGCTGCAATGATGTTGTTCACGTCTTGGTGTGACCTAGTATCCCCAGCAGGGAGGTTGGCTAACAGCTTGTGAAGCCAATATAGTGCTGCTATAGGAGGAGGTCTTCATGGCCCACGCAGTGGCCATGTGAGTTTTATGACAGGCCTTCTCCACCTTTTTGTCTTCTGCTTTCAGACCTTCCAGTAGGTCGGCTGGGAGGGCCGAGTTGGAAGTCAGTGCCACTATGGGATCATCCACTTGCGGAAGCTTCAAGAGCTCCTCCATGGCGGTCGCTACCAAGTAGAGCGTCTTATCTACCCCATTAGGATTGGCCAATAACCCAGGTTGAACCCATTGTCGCTGTATGATGTCCAGGAACAGCTGTGGCGCTGGAACCAACTCCTGAGCAATCTCCTTAAAGAGGCCTGCACCTAGATCCCCTGGTCCTATAGTCTCCTTGTTACCCTGATCAGTGTTATTCTTATCAGATTGGGCAGGAAGTCCCATTTGAATGGACGAAGCCCTAGCTTTGGTCAGAATGGCCTTGAACATTGTAGGCTTAAATAAGCCAGAGAATGTGAGGGTGTTGGGGGCCAGATTCTGGTCCTCCGACAGATCAGGGGCATCCTGTCCACCCTCCTCCTCATCAGACACCTCGCTGACCACTGAGGAAGCAGGAGGAGAGGCCCCGGAGGGTTGAGGGAGAACCCCAGTGTTCTGCCCCCGGCTTAGGCTTTGCTCAGGAGGGGCAAAGATAAACCCAGTTCTTGGCTGCCATTAGCAATCCCCTGTGATATTGTCCATTGAACCACCTCCTGCATTGCTTGGGATAACTCAGGAGCCTCCCCAGAATTAGGTCTACCTCCTCCAGAGAGGAAATAGGAGACCTGGGGGAAGCCCTGGAAGGGTTGGGAGAAAATCCAAAATCCCCTTCGTCTGCCAGAGATGGAGAGCCCTCCCGTGGAGTCTCCACCAAGGGAATGTCTGTAGAAACTGGTGGTGGAGGTGGTTCCCTGGCTTGCAGTTTGTGCCTGGGCAATGGCTGTCTTTTGAAACTGTCTCTTCAGGGCCTTCTGTCTCCTTTCAGCCAATCTTTCTGCAGCTTTTGAGACTTTCTTGACTTGGGGCTGTTTCCCTTTTGCAGGGCAGCCTGCACTGTCCCCCTTAGCAGTAGGGTTGGGCCTGCTGCATTTGTTAGTAGAAGGCTCAGCTTGATACCTGGCTTCAGACACGTTCCTGCTGGCCATGGCACACTTCTTTCTCAGTCAGAGCTTTAGATGTGATAATCCCAATAATGCAATAGTTCTGGAAGTATGCTCCTTTAATTCAGTCCAAGTTCTGGGAAAAGCCTTGCCGGGATCAGTAACAGTTAGCGCCAAAATGGAAGCCCCAAGGCGCTGCAGATCTGTGCAGTGATAAAGCAAGGAATGGCCTGAGAAAGCCAAACTCCTTGCAGCTGCTCTCAATAGTCTTCCTGGGGAGGGGGAGACCTGCCTGGAGACCCAGAGTGAGATCCCAAATTAAGAAGCCCTCTCAGCGGCGATCTGCTGTGCAAAACAGGTTGTGGCAAAGCAAACGGCTTGAGAATAAAGCACACCGCTTTTTTCCTATCCACAATGGCTGCCGCAAGCTACCGAGCGCACCGGGGAGCTGACGGCAGTTCAGAGAGCTCAGTAGAGCCTCCATTCTAAATTTAGACAACCGACAGCGAGCTCAGAGGGATCTCTACCTGCCTACCTGCCCCCAGAGCTCACCAGCAGCCGCTGACGAGCCTCCCGGTGGTGCCTCAACCGCGGTGGTCGCGGAAGACAGCCACGCTCCGAGCACCTGTTCCGCACTTCAATTAGGAGTGAACTTTCATCCAGTGAATTTTTAAAGAATCCTAACACTATATGCTAAAAACAAAAATAAGAAATAAGGCTACATTAACTGCTTAGAGAGTCTAATTTGCTGTTCAAGGACTCCCCAACTGCATCCTTTTAGGGCGACCGAGTTTTTAAAACTGAGCCTCTGTAGGGAACAGGAGGCATGGATACACAAAGATTTGAAATCAGTCCTTGGGCAGCAAGCTGAAGTTAACCCATGCTTGGACAATCAAAGCAGCACTTAGGAGAATTAATATATTCAATTTCTTTATTTTAAAAAATCAGAGCAACTAGGCATATTACATTTTGAAAATAAATTAACTGAAGTTAAAACTCTTTAGCATAAATGTGCTTTCTGAATTGTTAAAGAAACTCATGAACAATTAAGAATGGTAATTATTTTCCATAAATTGAAATATGTTGCTGCATTTAACTTTCTTTTCAAAATTTAGTTGTGTAGTATCTTCCGCACGGACTGGAAGAATGGATGAAAAAGTTGCTAGTTATTAATAATGGAGATGGGAACCAGTTCTCCAACTGTTCATCTTCTCATTAAGCTCTCCAGAATTTCATACTACCGTATTTTTCGGAGCATAGACACACCTTTCCCCCCATTAAAAGAGGGTGAAAATTTGGGTGCTGTTTGCTCCATGAGGCAGAGGCTGGGAGGCAGAGACAGATTTTTTTCTCTTGTGCTAATCAGGCTGTTTGCTGCAAGGAGGTAAGTCAACAACTATAAATGCCTATAGAATGTTCAAATTATTAGACTTATTTTTTAAAGACTGCTTTATTATTATTCTAGACAACTTAACAAAATGAAGAAGCTTTTTAAAATAAATGCTTGATCTGAAGACGCCCAGTGCTATTGTTTTCAAAAGTCCTATTCTTTTAAATAGCAGAGAATAACTATACTTCCAGAAAGCACATCAATTTTAACAGCATCTGTACAAGTATAGTCTGAAATATAACACTACAAACAGTGTATATTGTCTGTACTGTTTGTTGCAAGGAGGCAAATTGCTGGGAGGCAGAGGCAGATATTTTTCCCTTGTTTGCCTCTTCAAAATCTACGTGCATCTTATACTCCGGAATGTCTTATACACCGAAAAATATGGTAATTCATGTAGCAATCATAATTTGCTTTGTTATAATTTGTTTTGTTGTGTTTTATATGGTTTTGTGTATCAATGAATTCCAAAATAGTTATTGTTTATGAGGCCAAATTGTATTAAGTATGTTATCCTAATTTGCTCATCAAACAAGTTAAAATGCAATGATTGGCTAAAATACAGATTTTTTAAATCTCTAGATTATTGTATTATGTTCCCACAGGACTACCCTTAATGAACTTTTGGAGATTTTAACTTGTGTAGAAATTTACAGTTAATAACAATCAGAGTTTGGGAAGTGCCGATTTGGGAATTAAAATTATCCTACTCACAGTGAAAGCATATATTGAATTTTTCATTACCAATAAGCCAACAGCCCCCTTTTTTTCTGTAATAGGTTTCCTAGAAAAACATATGGTAGTAACAAGCAACTTACTGGGATGCCCAAGCTCCATTAAAGTCTATACTACAAAAGACAGCAAAGTACCAACAAGCTGTTTTGCAGCTGACAACTGGAAATGTGAAAGTAAAAAGGGAGGGGAGCTCTGAATCATCCTTATAGAAAGCACTGCCATGAGGAATTTGGCAGAGTCTGGCTTATAGAACATTTTACTCCAGTACTGTTTTATTTTACAATAGCTGCCTACTCAATTATTCCAAATGCTGGTTAGTACTTTAAACTCTAATCAACATAGTATAATTTCCTTCTGCACATAATACAGTAATCACTCAATCAAGCATCTGAAGTGCAACTCTGTAAGACCACATTTACAAATGGTAATGTGTAAATGGTAGAGGCATTATGAGCTTGTTTTTTCTAGTAGTACATTGGTACTACTGAATCTTCTCCAAGGAAGCCCTTGTTCCAAGACTAAACCAAACTAAATTTTAAAGAAAAGAACAAATTAAAAAGAGGTAAAAATGTTCTGGTTGAATAACACCCAACTCCCAATGATGATGCCTTGGTAGTTTTCCAATCAATTAACTAAGCTTGAATAGTTCAGCTTCTCAGCCCAAGTAAGGTCAGCCAAATGCTGCTCATGCGAAGCTTAAAATTAAAAAAGACCCTTTGGAAGTAGCCAATTTCTCTTCTTACGCCTTTTCTGCTTTTCTAATAGCACTATTCGCATATGTTTAATTATTGTGACTTCTTTTCTATAATATGGTTTCTATAATATTGTTACATTATTTTTACTGGGTTATTGATGAACTGATTTTAATATTTGTAGTTTGCTGTTTCTTGAAATGATTTTGGTGCCTGTTTTTGTTTTACTTGAAAAGCAGAATAAGAAATATTTTTAGTCCCAACATAAAAGATACTTGTAAAGCCAAAGTAGTTGCATTCAATTCTGTTTCCAATTGACAAAAAGGGTTAGTAAGCCAACACTAAGAAGGACAAATTTTAAGTTCTTTTTTTTAAAATCCCTTTACTGGTTCTGTTGCTTTATGCATTAACTAAATGTCCACATACAAAATCATTCATGAAACTAAGCTGCAACATGCACTGCACCTTATGAGATTCATAAGCAAAATTACACAATGGCCTGGTTAATATCTAAACAATAATGTGATTTTATTGTTTTGGGTTTAGCTTGATGTGTAAACCGATTCTTCATATTCTATATGCAAATTAGACCAGCACAGGTTGTTCAACCAAATAGTTAAAAATCCTGACTTAGCATGCATTTATTAGGCCAAAGTGTTTACTATTCTCTCCCTCTTTCACACACACTCACACATAAACATACAAATCAGGGCTAACCAAATCTTAGAAGCAATTTGGTTATCAGCATTTTCAGGCTGTTCAAGAACTTAAGCATATTTAAAAAGTTAAGTCATTATACTATTTTTGTCTGTTGAACTAAAGCATGAAGCAGTATGCTCTTTTTCTTAGCTCAGTAACAGCTAGCAAGTTTATCACATTATCCCTTTAGGCTATATAGGAATGTCAATTTAATCCTTGTGTCTAACATACCCTTTGAAATCTCCAGCAAAGTTTCCAGCCTTACCAACTTCCAACAATTCAGGACCAGAAATTCCAATACACTTGAATAGGATTAAAATGCTGAATTGTCAATGGACTGCTAATGCATGATGTGGCATATTTGTCTCTTTTTTAGATGTTCTATATTCTTGGTGCATTCTTATAATAATTACAGCTAACCATATCAAAGATTGGATGTGGATACTCATTCACCCAGCTCAGCATTTCAAGCACCCCAGCAACCACCTGCCATTTCAAAAGCTAAACTTGCAGATTGAAAAATATTTCTTGCATTCAGGAAGAAAAGTAGGCAAACATTGAGAAGAGAATTTGGACAATGAGTCTTTTAAAACCTTTCTCTCAGACACACTAATTCTAGTTTTCCATAACTTAAGATATATAGATTGAATCCAAAAATACTTTCAGAGAATAGGTAATGGAAGATAGACATTAGTAAACTGATATTCATTAATTTTTAGGAAACTAGCCATGGATATGGTCTCTTGTCATCAGCTAGCTAGAAAATGCAGTCCCATTTGACTTTTCCTTTTCTATATTAGAATACAGTTTGGGAAATTTCAGTATAATTTTGGTTTTCTATTTTTATTGCAACTACTTTTGTTGATTTGCTTTTCTATATTCCTAGGATGTCAGAAGAATTTTACCTGACATCAGCTCATGTATTACAATAAGCCAAAACATTGAGGTATTAAAATTGTTTGCTTTTCTGGTGTCCTAGTGAGAAAGCTAACACCATTATTAATTATCAGTAGCAGCTGCTTCTTTAGGAACTAAATTGGAACACCATATACAATAGAAATAATTAGGTTAAAACAGGCAGTTGAATAGAACAGGCTGGAAAAAAAGTTGAGATTTTTTTTAAAAAACCCTCTAGAGTATTATTTTCAGTACAGCAATCAGCTGATGCCCCCTACATGGAGGACAGCTAAACAAATGCAGGTTATAACCCTGTTTTATATAATTAGTAACTCTCTGTCAAGTCACACTGTAATTCAAATTCAAGTGCTGCATAAATCACTTAATTATAAACTCAGAACAATTAGGGCCTAGGAAAATTGTTCCACGTTGTATCTTTAAGAAAAAAAGCTTTAAATATGGAGTCTAGGGCGTTCAGCACCAAAGACTCTATCAGATGAAGTCTGCTGTAGTCAAAATATAGACAGTAACATCCAAAATCTCTTCAGAATGCTCTATGGCCTCCATTCATCAAACAAAAGCTACGGGAAAACACTCTCACCATCTTACTAAAGGTCCTGTGAAACACTTTAAAGTGCTTTGTGCTGGAGAACTGCAGTATCCCAGGTTATTTCAGGATACATCCTCACCTCAGGAAGCCTATGAATTAGAATAAGCAATATTTATTCAAGTTATTGGAGACCATGATTCTACCACTATCACAGATTGTATACCATACCTGTTATTTGACCATTTAAAAGGAGTATAGTATTCCTAAAGTATGTAATAAATAATACAAACCTTATACTGGACACCTATTTGTAGAGGAGAATGAAAATTCCCAGCATGCTGAAAGGATTTTGATAAGATTTATTCCCTCTCAAAATAAAGGGGACAAACAGTAGAAAGTTGCAAGGATCTAAGTCATCCTCCCAAAATGCAAAGCAATGTTTTCTCTACTTGCCCAGAATATAAAAAACAGAAAGGGTTTAAAGAAAACTAAAATATTCTGAAAGCTTCTGAAGATGAGGATTAAAAGCAAACCCTCAACTACAGTTCCAGCAATCATCATGACTTTTCACTGACCACACACACATTGCAAGACAAATTTCACATTTACATGCTAGCCTTCTTTAGACACATAGTAGCATATTTTTATTCAACTTTTCCTTATATGGTAAGCTGAATGGTTATGGGAACCTAGGTAGTCTTAAAGCCAAGTGAAGATTTAAAATCAAATATCCTCAGTCTAAATCCAAACTACCTCAGGAATCAGCAATCTTTTCAGTACCAGGCACCATTATGCAAAAGCAGGGGCACATACAAGTATGATTTTAAAGTGGGACAGAATCTAATCCTTACATCCACATATATACACACCTTCTCTACAAGAGATGCCATTTACAGATGCTGCAGACTCTTTGGCTGTTGCCACGTTGCGAAATCTTATGTAAGCTACCATATTGTATCAATTATCAACATGAAATTAATTGAAATTACCATTTGGTATCAACATAGCACTATTATATTTTCTGTCCCTACTATTACTATGTCTTCTGACACACACATTATTTTAAAGGTCACAAGAACAAATGTAACCAGCACAAAAAAAAAACCCTACTAAAGCTGACAACTAATAAAATATTTCAAATCTTAACATTAAGTCGTAGAAACAGGCGCAGAGCAGCGATTTCTATCTTGATCTGGAAATATTTATTTCTCAAGTAAAAATATTGAAAAATATTTGAATATCTCTCAAAATTCCAATGAAATAACATTCTAATCAAATAACAAAATTCTGATCAAATAACAGCTATAGTTCCTACCTCTGCTGTTTGGCCTCCTGTCCTCTGGGATGTCTGCTTCTCATTGAACTCAGGAAAGGCTTTCCCCTTAGAAATTTCTTACATCACAGGATTCAAGCTCTGGAAAAATGCAAAATTCACAGATCAGGAAAAGAGCTTTAGCCTGTATAAACTTGGAATATTACATTCCATCAATAGTTCAAATAGTACTATCATCATTAGCTCTGGTATGTGACGTCACATATTGAAATATATCTGTTTTTACATTCATAACAATTATTGAAGATACAGAATCTCCAGTATTAAGAAACACTGTTTCCGGATGCTTTCCTAATATCAGTATTTTACTTTGGGGGTGTCATGAATTCTCCATTAAATCACTAAAATATTAATCAGAGCTGATTATCAAGACATATATTTTATTTATTTAGTGAATTTATTTCCCACTACAACATAAGGAGAATCTTGGCAGTTGCTTTGATATACCCAAAGCAAAGAAGAACTGAGGAACAGTCTAGATTTAAAGAGGAAGAAATTATTCAGAGTATCCAGGGCATTCACACAACACCTGTCAACAACTCCTAAAGAATTTGCATCCTTTTAAAGAGGTGCTACCTAATTGCAACATGTGCGCACTCACTCACTTGAAATCAGCTTTCCCTCTTCAGTTCTGCCTGCCTGCCCAGTGCTACAAAGAAATAACATACAATGCTTGCATCTCCTTTCCCCACAGCATTTATAGCTGCTCCCAAGCAAGATTTCATTTGGCAAATGCTGAGTCATATACATAGGATTTTATGAGAGACCCTGATGAAACATCTATGAATGATTCTCCCAAAACCCTTCTGAAACATTTTGGATGAAATATTTTATTTTAGAATGAGAAATTAAATATTTAAGGTAAGGTAAATTCCAAATTCATTGGAGAAGGCAATGATACTAGGAATGGACAAATTAGCGGCAAGCAAAGATCACACTGGCTCGGTAACATCAAATCTGATACAAAGTTGAACATTCAACAATTGAAAGAAGCTGTGCTTGATAGGGTAGCCTGGAGAGCACTGCCTATAAAGTCACCAAGAGTTGGACACGATTACATGGTTAAAAACATTTTTAAAAAATCCATATAGTCATCAGGGATCAACTCAGTAGAATATGTTGATTTCAGAATTTAGGGAAGCAGATTTGATTATGTAGATCCCAGTGGACTTAATCTTACCTGGATGGAATTATAAGAATGAGTATAACAAGCACATCTTTGTTGACCTGCTTGCCTGTGAAACAATGTAGATCTGGCAATTGGAAGGGATCAAAGAATTGTTGAAAGGATAAAAGACAATTCGGTTCTGAAAAAGGGTACACTAGCATGAGAAAGAAACTCAAAACAGCTGCACCTTAACTTTGTTTAGTATAAAGTGGGACAGACAGACACTCTGACAAGTTTTTATTGTTATGTTATGCTATGCTATTCCATGCTATGCTATTCCATGCTATGCTATGCTATGCTATTCCATGCTATGCTATTCCCAGCTTTTTGAGGTAGGGCAAGACCAAAAAAAGAGAAGCAGCATGAATTCCAAAAATACCCTTTATTCCTGTAGGGTAAAGTAACAGAATTTTGAAATTCATGACTAAGAATTTCCATCTTTTAGCTGCTACAAGTAACTACTCTGACATTTCTGGTAGTATTGAAAAGGGGATGCTTGCCTTCCTCATGCATCCCACACATACTGTATGAACTTTATATAAAGAAAGAAATATAACATATTCCCTCATGCACCTAACTGCAGCTTTAAAAAATAGGCTGTGAAGCTGGCATTTCTGGTAAACAATATAAGCTTACCATTTCCACCATCACTTTTATTAATTTCCAAAACCTGCTAATCAATTTTTGCTTTGTTTTATAAAAATATTTTGTCTACTTGGGCGAAGGTCATAAAATATAATTTTCCTGGATAATCATGGACAAATAATACATTGAGGGCTATCAACAGCAGGCTCAGAATATCATTAAGAACTGCTAATTCAAGAAATGAAAAATATTAGTGAAAAGCACCGTTGTTTTGTCTAATAACTAACCTGGCTTTTCTCACAGATTAATTTTAAGTGAAATTAAACATGACTTTTCAATCACATCTATCATTGAAACAGTGTGAGAAAATCAAAAGTAAATTCTGTAAATTATGAGATCCTACCCTGATGTTAATGAATATAAGCCTCAATAAGATCGTGACCCGTCAAAACCGTGGAGGACAAAATCGCGCTCGACAAAAGCGCGCATGTGACGTCATCACAGCGCGACGAAAAAAATTAAACATTGAAATAAAATTAAAATTAAAGCAATCCGATTCACATAAAGGTAAGGGTTAGGGTTAGGGTTAGGGTTAGGTTAAGGGTTAGGGTTAGGTTTAGAGCGTTAGCGTTAGGTTTAGCGTTAGGTTAAGGGTTAGCGTTAGGTTTAGCGTTACGTTAACGGTTAGGTTGAGGCTTAGATTTAGGGTTAGGTTAAGGGTTAGGTTTAGGGTTAGGTTTGGGGGGGTTAGGGTAAGGTTTTAGCTTTATTTTTACATTTTTCGATCACAGCGCAATGTTTTCGTCGCGCTGTGATGACGTCAAATGCGCGCTTTCGTCGAGCACGATTTTGTCCTCCGCGATTTTGTGGTGGAACCCAATAAGATTAACAATCTACTCCTATTCATGTATACTACTCTTTAAATTCAGTAAAAATTTCCCATGCTCAAGCAAGATATGATAATATCAAGTTGTTGAAAGTCACCAAGAAAAATAATCTGTGCAACGAAGCATCTAGAACTGGGGTGTCAAACTCAATTTCATTGAGGGCCACATCAGGGTTGTGTTTGACCTTGGGGGGCCTGGGTGGGCATCACCAGGGTGGGCATGTCCAGCTCAATGTCACTCGTGTTGGGGGCACCTGTGGAGGTCCAAGCACTCTACCAGCAAAAATGGGCTCCCAAGCTCCGTTTTTGACTGCAACAACCTCCTGCAACCCTCTGTCAGCGAAAATGGAGCTCAGGAGGCACCACAGCTCGGTCCTCTGCTGTTTACAGGGCAAACCCGTGGACAGATCTAAACACCCTGCAGGCGGCGTCTGACCCACCCGGGCCTTGAATTTGATAGTCCTTATCAAGAACTTGCTGAAATATTCTTGAACCAGATTCAAAGCCTGGGGAAAAAGTGGAACCATTGTAAGAAAACAGTTCACAGTTCCAGTCCAAAGCACTCCTTCCAGATCATTTTCAAAGTGTGCACTGCCTTATAGTATACCACTTCAAAATGCTTCTACAGTAAGAAGGATAAAATGTACTATAAATGAATAAAATATTGCAGAACCATTTCAGCTGCAATCACTTAAGTAAAGTAGTGTTGTAAAGTGGGAAAGGAAGGTACTCTACCTCAAATACCATTAATTAAAGGATCAAAGAGGGTGGCTTTCTTACCAGGAAAAAAACAGAGAAATACACAGAAAAGTGTCCAAAGCCAGCAAAATGGTTGTTTCAATCATTGCAGAATGCAGTATTCACAAGTAGGTTCTGCTTTGTGGAGGAACACTGAAGGAGTTTCATCAAATGCACAAAGTGAAGTGCTTCTTCAAGGCTCTACACAGGCTCCTTGTTACGATATTTATCTCTCTGAATACAGCTTTGAATTGATGGGGTTGTTTCCAAAAGCAGTGACAAGATCGTAACAACCATCCTAGATCAAACCAAAGCAGATCTAGCCCAAGATTCTGCTTTCTAGAATGGCTGACTAAATGTTAATAGAAGCCCACACAACAGAATCTTTCTGCTCATATGCTTTGGAAATTGTTATCAAGTGATTGTTTCCAGGGTGGATAAAAATCATTTTTTTAAAAAAATAAATAAATCAGATTTTAAAAATTAAAGTCAGATTTTTTTTATTTAAATTGTATTTTTTAATTTTTTTATCAAATTTACTTTAATAAAATGCTTTTGGGGTAAAAATGTATCTCAAGTTTTCTATTTAAGATACATTAATAATTTAGTTTATTCAGCATGAAATGGAGCTCAGTTATGTAGCACGAGGCTGTATATTCTGCAATACTATGACTGTCAGTGAGTCAACAGCGGGTCAGAGGAGGAGCCGCTTCGGGACAGAGATGACCGTTGCTCTTTAAAAAAGTCTTTTTACTAGTGATTTAAATCGACTTGTTTTAAATCAAACCACCCCAATTGTTTCTAAAACTAGTGGCAATGTTTAGTCTTTAATTTCTAGCCACTGATAGTCTCGTTCCCCCTTGATTTGTTCAATAACATACTTAATATTTATATACATTTAGTTTCCCTGAAAATAAGACCTCCCTAGATAAGAAGCCTAATCGGGCTTTTGAGTGCATGCGCTAAAATAAGTCAGGCTTCAGGCCCGGTTACAGCACAGAAACCGCTTTGGTCGCATTGATGGATGATCTCTGGAGAGCCAGAGATGAAGGACGTTCCTCCATCCTGGTCCTCCTTGACCTCTCAGCGGCTTTCGATACCATCGACCATGGTATCCTTCTGCGACGACTGCGGGAGGTGGGAGTGGGAGGCACCGTGTTACGGTGGTTCTCCTCCTACCTCTCGGACAGGTCGCAGTCGGTGTTAGTGGGGGGGCAGAGATCGTCCCCTAGGCCCCTAAATTATGGGGTGCCTCAGGGTTCGGTCTTATCCCCCCTACTATTCAACATCTACATGAAACCGCTGGGAGAGATCATCCGCAGGCACGGGATTAGATACCATCAATATGCGGACGATACTCAATTGTATCTGTCCGCCCCGTGCCAAATCAATGAAGCGGTTGACGTGATGAGCCGGGGTCTTGAGGCCGTTATGGACTGGATGAGGGTGAACAAGCTTGTGCTCAACCCAGAAAAGACCGAGTGGCTGTTGTGTTTCCCTCCCAAAGATTTGGCTATTATTCCACCACTCAGGCTGGGGGGTCAAATTTTATACCCCTCAGAGAGGGTTCGCAACTTGGGAGTCCTCCTGGATCCACAGCTGTCATTTGACCACCACTTAACGGCTGTGACCAGGGGGGCATTCGCCCAGGTTCGCCTGGTGCGCCAGTTGCGACCCTACCTGAATCGGGAGGCTCTCACAACAGTCACTCGGGCCCTTGTGACCTCTAGGCTGGAATACTGCAATGTGCTCTACATGGGGCTGCCCTTGAGGAGCATCCGGCGACTTCAGCTAGTGCAGAATGCAGCCGCGCGAGTGATTGCGGGTGCACCCCGATTCACCCGCATAACACCTATCCTCCGCGAGCTGCGCTGGCTACCTGTTGATCTCCGGATGCGCTTCAAGGTGCTATTAATCACCCATAAAGCCCTACATGGCAGTGGATCTGGATACTTGAGAGACCGCCTTCTGCCAATTACATCCCTACGACCGATAAGATCTCATAGATTAGGCCTCCTCCGTATTCCATCGGCCAGCCAGTGTCGGCTGGCAACTACAAGGAGGAGGGCCTTCTCAGCAGTAGCCCCGACCCTTTGGAACGAGCTCCCCGTGGAGATTCGTACCCTCTCCACCGTCCAGGCCTTCCGCATAGCCTTGAAGAACTGGCTCGCCCGTCAGGCCTGGGGATAGGATAGTTACCCGCCCGAATGATGAGTGTTTGTTGTTTGCTATTTTATTACATGTTTTGTCCTACTGTCTGTATTCCCCTTTCCCAGTTTTTGTGTGAGCCGCCCTGAGTCCCCTCAGGGAAAAGGGCGGCCTACAAATTCTAATAAAATTCTAAATTCTAAATTCCCTCCCCCCAAAATAAGCCCTCACTGAAAATATAGCAACACAGCAGTAGCCATGAGGTGACCACGCTCGCCACTTCTTGCACCTCAAAAATAATAAGACCTCCCAAAAAATAAGGCCAAATGCTTATTTCGGGAGTCAAAAGAAAATAAGATCCTGTCTATAGATTATACATAATCTATATTTATATTTTGCGTTTGTATCTTTGACAAGTTAACCATGCACTGTATAATGAAATACATCTATTTAATTTCAAACTTCCATCATCCTGCCATTTTGCATGATGGTTAAGGCCTAATATTGTAAGAAGAAAATGTATTTACATCATGCATCAGTTTATAAAGCTCTGACTAGGGAGTTACACTCTTGTTTGGCTGCAGCCCACACTTTAGAGAGTTATGCTGAGAAATGCACCACAAGAAATAAATAATACCGCGTTAAACTTGATTAGGAGGGAAAAGTTAATCTAGTGTAAATATAAATGGCATATATTAAACACGACTACCATATTGTGTTCTCAACATTAACAACCATAATTAATTAGGAAATGTTGGTCAAATTATTTTGCATGTTTCTCACTCAGAAATATTATTTTTGAGATATTTAACAGCCTAAATCCATTATTATTATGAGGAGCTTTTAGTCAGAGCTATCATTTTTCCTGATTTTGTATATTCCAAGCATAATATAGTTTAGAGTATATTTGGGCTTACAATCATATGTAATGCAGCTTAGGTCTCAAGTCTATTCATTTATCTCCCTTAGTAAAGCAAGTTATAGCTTTCCAAAGCTAAAATTTGAAGTCTTCAGTTAAGCATTTTATGTAGCTATGCTAGGTAAAATTTCAGAAACTGTTACTATTACTGAGTTACATAATAATTTATTATATAGTGTATTAAATGTATAACATGCAGCTCCACTTCTGAATTCTGCTTCCAGTAAAGTAAACAAGGAAGGGGTAAAACGTAATTCCTCCCAACATTTACTTCACTAAATATCTCCTCCATACATTTAAAAAAAGCTCCATTAATGCCAATGGAGTTAGTTCTGGGATCACCTGAGGAAACAGAAATTGTATTATGCAAATTATTCATATAACTTTGCAATCATGCCTTTTGTACAGATAGCTATCAGGACTGGGTCTTTACATGCTTAGTTTAACTCCCACATCCAATTCTTAATACAAATCTCTGTAAACAACCAATGCATATATTTTACAGAAATCGCATCTTAAAATGTACTAAACTGCTTTTTCATTCAAGAATTTACTACATAGCCCTTACATCAGGGATAGAGGCTTTGCAGATGTCAACAAAGACCCCTCCCACTCCTACAAAGTCCCTCAATATCATCTGGTCAATTTTTCATCAAGTCTCATCTATTCCCTTTGAGAAGCATCAGTTGAGTACCATCCATGTGCCATTGTCTTCCTTTGAAGGGGAAAAGTAACATGTAGGTCATAGTAACAAAAAACAATTCTGCCAATACGGCTACATCAGAAAGCACACTCCTCCTTGCATGAGGAAAATAAGTAAGGAGAAAGATCTTCCCAGTTCAAATGTCAGCTCCCAATGAATTCCAGGTTTAACTCAGCCCTCCAACCAGGTCAAATCTCTTTAGTATACTTAGCTAAGTTTATCAGTTAACAAGATGTTCCTCCAAAAATGCTAATTCTCTGCCCATAATTAAAACATTAGATATTTAAAAATTCATATACCGTATTTTTCAGAGAATAAAGACGTGCTTTTTTTCCTCAGAAAAGAGGCTGAAAATTTGGGTGCGTCTTATACATCAAATACAGCATTTTTTGCCTCCTGAAGCTCCACCCCTTCACCAAAATGGCCATGCATACCCTTATGGAGGCTTTCAGAGAGCTCTTGGGGAATGGGGGGGCAGAAATGAGTAAAAAATGGGCTGTTTTTTGCCCGCCCCCAGCCCCCAGCAGCACTCTATAAGCCTCCAGAAGGCTATCCATGCAATTCTTTTGCTCGTTTTTGGCTCCCCCCCCCCGCAGGAACACTCTGCAAGCCCCCACAAGGATATTCATGTCTTTTGGGGGGGAACGGGCTCGTTTTTGGGAGATTTGCAGAGTGCAAAAACTTTTTTTTTCCTTTTGGAAAGCTCTTTAACTGATTTATGAGAATTACATTGATCAAGTACTGTGCCAGCAGAAACACCTATCTATCTACTGTATTTATCTCTATTTCTCTCTCTCTATCCCTCTACCTAACCTATCTGCACACACACTCTCTCCCTACCTGCCTACTGTATTTCTTTATCTCTATTTCTCTCTATCCCTTTATCTACCTACCTACCTAACTACTCTCTCTCCCTCCCTATCTACTGTATTTCTCTCTCTATCCCTCTCTCTATCCCTCTACCAACCTACCTACTCTCTCTCTCTCCCAATCTACTGTATTTCTCTCTATTTCTTTCTATTTCTATTTCTTTTTCTTTCTCTCTCTCTATCCCTCTACCTACCTACACACACTCACTCTCTCTATCTCTCTATTTCTCTCTCTCCCTTTTTCTACCTAACTACTCTCTCTCTCCCTACACACCTACTGTATTTCTCTCTCTTTCTCTCCCTCTCTATCCCTCTATCTACCTAACTACTTTTTTTTAAAAAAAAAAGCCTCTTCAAAACCTTGGTGCATGTTATACTCTAGTGCATCTTAAACTCCGAAAAATACGGTAATTTAACTTGACGGTTAGCAGTAAAAATATAAAAACTGAGAAACATATTTTTAAGAAAAGGAGTATGTCTATATTCCCAAAACATAAGAAAACATATAACACCATGTAGCATTATATAGAAGTTTTGGCAGATGATTTCATATTAGAAATAATAAAAATTAAAATACTATCAAGTCTTTTGGATAAAAACTGGAGTATTTCAGTAGGTCAGCTGGCTCTATGATATTCTACATTTTATTATATTGGCCAATCTTTTTTAAGTCATCTATTTAAATGAATATCACCAAATGACATGAATTTGATGTGTTATTTATGCACTTTCTTTTGATATAAGCTCCTTAGCAATCAATTATATTGATTGGACCGGCCTTCTAGAGGAACAAGAGAAAATGTGTCTATGTTTGCTGTAAACACATTAATATTAGTACAATGTTCTAATGCATCAGCTTCCAGTTATTAGAAGTTGCAGGTCAGAGATATAATATACAGTCTGTTTCATATCCAAAGGGATCAAATTCAGTCCTTGACTTTGCTATCAAAGCTAGGAAAACCTCTGCCCAAAATTTTAGAAGGCCACCTTCAGGCAAAATACTGTGTTTAATATTCTATAGAACATAGTTTCTTATAATTTCAGGAAAAATATTGTTCTAATCAAACATTTTCAATATGTAAATCATTTTAGAATGTTATTAGTTTTACAAAATTATTTTTGAGATTGCACACTCAGAACGGCATTGTAGTCTAAATGTTAATAACCTGAGGTTTATATAACACTATGAAGTTTGCAGTTTAATTTTCAATTACTTTATTGTCTGGAAATACCATACTAGGACATTAGCATAAAAGTGCCAATCACTGCATATAGCATCAATAATTCCTCTAACAGTATCAGAATCTTTTTTAAAAACTGATTTTAATGACAAATATTTTCTGCTATCTCAATTCAGTCCCTGGCATACTTAAATAAACAAATTTAAATTCTGTATTTAATAATCTAATATAAAAATTTAAGAAATCATCAAATTAATCAAGGTTTGTATGAAATTCTGGCCTAAATTGTCTGGTTCAAATCATCTTTCAAATGTTCTAATGTCTCTATATCATAATATCTACCCACAAAAAAACATAAATTTCTAGAAATGAAAATTCAATTTCCTGGATTACGGAAACTTCTTTCTCAATCAGAACTGTTACAATACAACACTGAGCAGAGCAATCCAGGATCCAATTATATTCTTTCAGTGATCAAATCTCTAGATTATGCCTTGAAATATATGAAGCTGGCAACAAAATTACAAATATTACTTTCTCCCAAACGTAGAAGTATGATATTCAAAACTTAAGAAGTGACCAGATTGTGTATCACTGCAGACAACTGTATCTGGAAGATATATGTGTAGTGAAATATTGTATTTTAGAAGAGATAGCAGATTAGAAACCACTCCGAATAAAACTGATGTATAAGAATAAGAACAGATGATTAATGATAAAAAGAAATTGATCTAAAAAAAGAAGATAGCAATGGTTTATAGTACATAATGGAATAATAAAAAAATGTTCTCGTTTGCAAATACAAAACTTCAATCTAAAAGTATGAAGAACCTGAGACTAATCTGTTACTGTCACATAAAAGTTTTGTTATTAGATAATCAGAAGTTTCATCCCAAACAAAACTATGTTATCTATTCAGCTCAAGCTGCAAAGCCTATCTGTCACTTTTTCTCATATCTGCATCCTCCCTTTTAAGAACAACTCAAAGGAATCAGGGAGAAAAAGTCACCACATCTAAGTAAATTTGCCATTAATACTCCACCATAATTTCCTAATCTCCAATCCCAGCCTTTTTTGCAAAATCCAATCGTATCTTTCAACATTTATTTAAAGCATCAGTCTGTGCATCGGTCCAGGAATAATCGTTTTTAAAAAGATGCTCCTATTAACAAATCCAAAGGATGGGTTACGTTTGAAATGGCATATAGGGGCACCTCTACTTCAAGCAAATTTGAGGAAAGGTGAGTGTGTGTGCACACCCAGCAATCTGATCATCACCACTTTCTTCTTTTCATAAAGTTAATGTAGGTTTTCCAAAAAGCAGAGATTTCTGGAATGTCTGAAAATTTCCAAAGCCACTGAGAAAGAAATAACAGTTCCACTTTTTTGGAAAAGGGCAGATCTTCCATACAAAAACTTTGTATGGTTATTTCACCTGAGCTGCTCCCAACTCAGACCAATGACTCATGTTCTCCGTCTACACACCCACCATTGTTAAAAAAAAAGATGCTCAGGCGCCTCCATTTACTTCCACCCCGCCGTCTAAGCGTTTCCCGGGACGATAAAAGTCAACCTCAGAGCCCCGCCCCCAACCTCTCAGGTAGACCACGAGGCCCGCCCTTGAAAAGCTCCGCCCCCTCGCCTCTCCCCTCCCACTCCACCCTCTCTGCCTGCACTGCAGTTCGTCCAAACTCACTTCCAGCCTTCGACCGTTTCCACCCCACTCAGAACCTGCTCCGAACCGCGACTGGCCGAACACACCGTCAATCCAACCCCGAGGCATCCTGGGAGGTTAAGATCCCCGCCACGCCGAGCCTCCAGTCTCCGTCTCTGCCCCCCACCCCCTCGAAGGAGAGAGAGAACTACAACTCCCAAAATGCACCACTAGGCCACATTTCAGAGGAGGGGTCCAGGCACGGCCCTACCTCCTGGGCCCCAGCCCCCTCCTCGCTCCCCCAAGTGTTCGATTAGGGGGATAGCGGGGCCATAGTCCCGCCTCAAAAATCCCCCAATCTCCGGGCAGGCCAGCCCGTCCCCTCGGCGCTCACCTGGTCCTTGCCGCAGCCGTTGGCGAGGGTGGTGCATCCTCTACCAGCTGCCCTCGGTCAGTGCGGCACCGGCGCGTGGCTCCCTGCCTTGCCTAGGACCGCCTGGGAAGCTGCCTCCTCCTGTGGGGGCCACCCGGGGAGCATCCTCCCCCCTCCCGCACCGGCCTCGGGATGGGTCCGCGGCGGCAGAAGGGAGGAGGAGGAGGAGGACGCTCCGCTAGCGGGATTCGCCCACAATGCACTACGCGCAGAAGCAGCATCGGCCGCCGCCGTGCCTGACATCAGCTCCAGCCTCCGCAGCGTCGCCCCGCCCTACCTTGCCGGCTTCCTTCGGGATCTCCCTTGGATTCCAAGCGCCACAACAGGGCTGCCTCTCCACGGTGCGGGCGCGCCGTTGCAGGAAGTGCCTCGTGCGGGCGGCACCGATATGAACCCTCCTTCAAACCCTCCGAGCCTTTTCTGCCTTGCCTTTTAAGAGTAACTAGGGCTAGTATGTCTGGACTGCAAAACTCCAAACCTCACATCACAACACGTTAGGATTGTCTGTACTTATTTGCTCTTGTCTGGGATGGTTGCTGATCGGATATGATTAGCCTCTGATAAATGGAAAATCCTGATGCTCCAGCACATGAGTGGACACCATGCACTAATAGTTCATCAACTCACTCCTACTAGGTCTTCCGCTTGCTGAGGTGACTGAGGGAACAAAAGTTTCTTTCAACCTATTTCCCTCAAGTATTTTCATGACTCATTCATCATTCTTAAATGCACTTAAAAATAAAGCACATACATCTATTTATTAATTTTAGTTTTAATTATGGGAATTATGTCCCCAATATCTGTATTTGTACAGGTAAGTCTTCCACCGAGGACCACAACTGAGCCCGATTTCTGTTACTGAGGCAGTTCTTAAGTGAGTTGTTCCATTTTACAATGTTTCTTTGCCGCTGTTGTTAAGTGAGTCATGCGATCAGTAAGGAAATCTGACTTCTACTGACTGCTTGTCAGAAGCTGGCTGGAATATTACAAATGGTGATCACATGACCCTAAGACAATGCAACTGTCATAAATACATGCCAGTTGCCAAGCGTCCTAATTTTGATCACATGACTGGATGTTGCAATGGTTGTAAGCGTGAAGACTGATAAACCCCTTTTTTCAATGCTGTTGTAATTTTGAATGGTCATTACAAAAGTAGTTGTAAGTTGAGGACTATCTGTAGTAAATTGGAGGGTTTTTCCTACTTTGAAACTGGGTAACAGGACAATCAATGAAATGTGCAAAAAATTAAAAAGCAGTAAAATAGCCAAAGCCTCCTTGCCAATCAGAGGTGATATTCAGCAGGTTCTGACCAGTTCTCGAGAACCGGTAGCAGAAATTTTGACTGACACTGCCCCCATCTATTCTCTGCCTTCCAAGTCCCAGCTGATCAGGAGGAAGTGGGAAATTTGCAATAATCTTCCCCTGCTATGCCCACCAAACCACGACCACAGAACCGGTAGTAAAAAAATTTGAATCCTACCACATTAGCAGTGGACATCATAGATGCTTATGGAATAGAGATATAAAGACATTAAAAACTATGATAAATAGATACTAAACTTTAGCGCTAAAATTTCAATACAGCAAGAAGAATGGACTAAATCTGTAAAATTTAAGATTGTAGAAGTTTATTTATTTATTTGTATGCCGCCCTTTTCCCTGGGGGGACTCAGGGCGGCTCACAACCCAAAGGGGAGGGGGAGACAAACTTTTAACATATAAGACAATACATAATTAAAAACACAACATTCATACCATTCGGGCGGGTTACAGTCTTAGCCCCAGGCCTGACGGGATAGCCAGATTCTGAGGGCTGTGCGGAAGGTCTGAAGGGTGGTGAGGGTACGAATCTCCATGGGGAGATCGTTCCATAGGGTCGGAGCTACCACCGAGAAGGCTCTCCTCCGCGTAGTTGCCAGTCGGCATTGATCGACATCAAATTATAACTCAAAAATTGTACAAAATGTTATATAGATGGTATTCAAGAAGCAGACATTTCTTGAAACCATGTTTACTAACATTCTTTCCTTTAAATTACTATGAATCTATAATATAATGCAGGAAACACACATGTAACAGCCTCTAGGTATAGAAAAAATTAATTAACTGTCCACTGAAATATGGACATTTTTTTTAAAGTTTTTCATTTTTTCATTTTCATAACATATAATCACATGTATACTATTACATAGCCAACATCGTATTGTATTATTAAATGTTTACATCAATTCATCTTACCATCAACTCCCCAAAACAATTGGCTCTTCTGCTCTTCATACACCATATTTGTACCTTATCCATCACTTTCTTCTCCCTCTCTCCTCCCCCTCCCTACCTCCTTTCTTCCCGCTGTCATTTTTCTCTTCTCCACTTCCCCTTCTTATCTCCTTCTCCTCTCTCCCCTTTCCACTCCTTCCTCTCCTCCTCTTCCCCCCCACCCTCTCTCCTATCCCTCTCTTCTTCCCTTGCCTCTCTCCTCTGCTTCACACTTTCCATCTCATTTGCTTGGTGTATTTCAGCTTCTGAGCGAGCTCCATTTTATGTTGATGGTATTTATAATTCCTTTTCAATTTACGTATTTAATTTTAACATATATCTTTCTCCTTTTTTTAAAGAAATAAAAAAGAATACATATATAGTCATTGTGTCTTTAACCACCACCACCCCCAGCCTAATTTTGGCCGAGATGAAAACCTGGTTACAATTCCTAGCTATTTTCCTCATTATATTTATATAATTATACATCCTTACACACCCCCAATTTTTGCTCTGTCTTAAAATCTGAATAGTTTCCCACTGTAAGTATATTTCATGTTCCCTCTCCATTTTACCATATGTTGGATTAGATCACCCTTAATTGTCTTTAAATAATAATCCTTACTGTTCAATGTTCATTACAATTCCCTTAATCTACTATATAGAATAACAAGTGGTACATGTCTCACTTTGTTCATCATCTTAAAAGTTCTATATATGTCCATGTTTCATATATTTTAACCATGCTTAATTGTCCTTCTTTGTCATATTCAAGTGATTAGCAACTCAGTTTAATTATCATGTATAAAAGTGAATCACAGACCTCTGCTTTACAATCTCCCCATCTCAGTTTCACATTTGTCCATATTCCATATATTTTAACCTTTAATTATCTTTCCAATATCATATTCAACCAGTTAGCAACTCCATTTTATTGTCATATTTAGGAATAAACCTCTTAGCTTTGTATTTTCCCATATAACAATTTCTAATTGTCTGATTTTTTCCTAGTAAGTCTCTTGTCCCACTTCTCTGTTCCTGCCTTCTCCCTTTTCTTTGTTTTGACACATCCACCCTCTTCAATTTTCCCAAAACAGCGTCAGAAAGTTCTTTTATATTTCTCTTTGTTGGGGTGTAATCTCCTACTTGGACATTTTAATTGCCCCTTGATACTTCAGATCTGACAGCTCTTAAAAAGTTCACCCATCACTCCAAAAATCTTTTGCCTGGAAAGAGTTACCCCCATGGGTAATTAAGTCCCAAATAAGGGGCTTAATTACCCAAGGGGGTAATTGCAAGTTTTGTCTAGAGTAGACATATAGGTATCAAGTCCACTGTTGATTGTAAAGATTGATATATCACTGCAAAATGGGCATCCCCCCCCTCACAAGAGGTTGAAGTCTATTGTTTTCCCTGTAACAGGTGATGTTTGCTTCTACCTTCGCAATTTTACATGTGCATTCTTGGTATCATTGTTAGTACATTTCACATGTCATTCAATGTAGCTGTTAAGAGAATCCATACATCTCAAAACCGTGCTGTTCATATGATGCGCTGGTATCTTCTTCCAGCATATAGTTTCACATCTGCATACCTCCAGGTTCAAAACCACACCCATCAGAGCGATGATATTCAATACATTTTCTTAGTAAACATGGGTTCTTCTTTACAAACTGTCATATTAGGGCATTCTTGAACCATTTTTTAAACTGATATTTTATGGACATTTTTCTAGGAAAGGCTATTTTTGGTTTTCATCAGAACAATGGTATTCAACCAAGCAATTAAGGGGCTGAGTGCATATATTGTACCAAATTTAATGTAGTTTATTTAAGAGCAGTATGTGAACCCAAGCATTGTGGCTTATAAATATGGTTTATGCTTTCATAAGGTGTGTAAAATCTTAAGTGTGCCTTTGTCAACTATCATTTAACAATGTCTCAGCATGTGCAAATCTAGTCAATGATTCTCAATGTTGGTTGTTTGAAATGTATTATCTGATTTGTAAATTCAAAACAAAGGTTTGTGCTCCAAATATCCTATATATGCATTTTGAAAGTGGGGAGGTAACAAAGAGCAGCTTTACAATGTCTTATTTTTAATGTACGCAAGCTATATATATTTTTCTCTAAAATATTTCAAAAACATGTTTTACTTATCACTAATGCCTTATCTCCTTATGAGCTAACAAGTGATGTATACCGTATTTTTCAGAGTATAAGACGCTCTGAAATATAAGACGCACTTAGCTTTGTGGAGGAAAATGGGGGAGGGGGAATCTACCTCTGCCTCCCAGCAATTTTCCTCCTTGCAGCAAACAGCAAACAGTACAGACGATATACAATATTTGTAGCGTTACATTTCAGACTATACTTATACAGATGCTGTTAAAATTGATGTGGCTTTCTGGAACTATACGTTATTCTCTGCTATTTAAAAGAAGCTACAATAGAACTGGGCCTCTTCAGATCAAGCATTTATTTTAAAAAGCTTCATTTTGCTAAGAACAATAGAACAATAATAAAGCAGTCTTTAAAAAATAAGTCTAATAATTTGAACATTCTATAGGCATTTATAATTTTTGACTTACCTCCTTGCAGCAAAGAGCAAACAGCCTGTTTCAGTTTAGCCTGATTAGAAGAAAAAAAATCTGCCTGTTCCCAGCAATTTGCCCCTTGCAACAAAAAGCAAACAGCAGTTTCACTTTCAGTTTCAGCACAGGCCTCCCCATGATCAGCTGTTTCAGGCTGCAGGGATTGCCATAGCCTATAGCCGTCCTGCAAACCCCATTTTCCCATTTGCTGCAAGGAGATAAATTTGCTGAGAGGCAGAGACCAAAGGGTAGACAGGGCTACATTCGGTGTATAAGGTGCACCCACATTTTCACCCTCTTTTAGGGGAGAAAATGGTGAGTGTTATACTCTGTATTTGTAAGTTTTCATAACTGATAGGCATCCACTACTACAAAATTGTTTCCACTTTGGAAACTTATGCTATTTTTTTCCCTTAAAAACTGTTTTTGGGTCAAATCAGATCAACAGTGGGATTCCAAATCCTTTCCTACTGGTTCTATGAGAGAGCGCTTGTGCGCGTGCACACACTTTGCGTGCACGTGCACATAACACGCGCTTTGCATGCAACACTCAAAGACCACCCTTGGTGTCAGAACTGGTGAGTTAAGTTGTTGTTTAGCTCAGCTGAGGTGCAGCAATCCGCTGAGCTAAAACCAAGGGAATATAGGACAGGGAGGCAGGATCGGGAGGGGAGGGCCAACCAGAGGTGGTATTTGCTGGTTCTCCGAACTACTCAAAATTTCCACTACCAGTTCACCAGAACCAATCCGAACTGGCTGAATACCACCTCTGAATCAGATATAGTTCAGACAAGAAGCATGATAATGAATACTAGCTCTATCTTTATTGTAAGGTTGCATTAACAGATTCTTGCAAGTCTGAAAGTATTTCTCCTTTTTCTTTTAGTCTTCAGAATATTAGGAAGAGTCCCTTCTAAAACACCTTCCACATTCCCTCTGCTTCAATGGACTTTTACATGTTGGTTGTGTAGTCTATGGCTCTTCCTCCTTTCTCACAAGTCATTTCTACATCCCATTATACCCCACACTTGCTCTAGAGTGTAACAGATGGATCTTGTGACATTGCACATACAAACTCTTCTGTTCTCTGTAAACGATGGAGTATTAGAAATCTGTTGAGCTGGAGAAACTGAGAAAATGGCATCATGGCAAAGGTTTCTATTAACTAGATACTTCCAAGATTATGAGGCTTCTCCCAACAACAACCTCCCCATTCCCATTAAATATTTTGGCACTAAAAAAGAATAGCAAAGCAGAATCAAAGAAAAGCATATAAAAAGAGAAACAGAAGAAAACCGGTTTATTTCATAACAGAAGTTGTATAATTTTGGGGTTCTTTTTCATTTTCAAAAAAAGAGAAAGCATAATACTCCGAACAATTTTAGCTCCTGCATACACATACACACACATATATATGTATGTATACATATGTTTATATTGTATATATGAACCCTCTGAACGTCTATATCCTGCAGAATTCCCACCTGCAGAGTGCATTCCAAATGGCAAAAGAACATTAAAGAAAAAAAATATCTTCATGAAAGAGTTCCATACAAAATACAAAACCATTTCAGTTCAAAACATAAGCAACCTACAGATTTATCCAATAGGGTCATAGTAGGGCATTTTAACTAAGTTTGGGAGTTGTTTTACTTTTTAAAAAAACACCAGTTTACCAACATTCATAAGCAAACATTATATGCAAGCGTGCATCCGCACGTATGCACACCAGCACACACAATTTTTGTCCAAACGAGATGCAATTCAAGTGATTCAAGCACAATCAATCTCCTAAATTGCCCTTTCACTAATTAGAGAATATCATTGTCCCTGGCACTGAATCTTGTAGAATAATTTATATTGCAATGAAATCAAAATCTCCGTTCATTGTTTTGGAGCTGTGTTAGAATGGAAATGAAAATGGTTCAGGCAGACAAGAAGCCTCTTTAGAGACTTTGCATATTTATGTACACTTGTGTTCATACACACGCACACATTCATGCTTCCATGTATTTACTGTATGAATCACTATTGGAGAGCAAAACTGAATGGGCACTCATAAATAAGGCTGTATTGCTATTAGGTCCTAGAATTTTAACTCAATGCTGGGCAAAATAATAAAGTCAGATATATTTTTATCAAATAAAACCTCTGGGTAAGTATTAGCTAATGGGCAATAAGGTACAGGGAATATGGGAAGGGATGCTGTGGAAACTTTCACATAAATTGATGATATACAGCGCTCTCTTAAAATTGAAGCCTGCATTGGAGTTGAGGCAATGGTCTTTTTACTAGACCGGAGCCGTATCTTATTCTCTAAGAAAGTTTGCAGTCCTGCAGCCTCACTGCTCCCCAACTTTTTCATTTGTTTATTTGGCTAATTAACTTTGTATGTAATCAGGCACTGTGAATTTTCCAATAGCCACAAAGATCTATCTCAAAGTCAAGGTGCCCTTAATTGTAAACGATCATATAATTGACTCCCAATTAACTGAAATTCTCTCCCTGCAGTTTGTGACAATGATAGTAGCAGAATTAGCAGGGACAAGGTCGCCTGAAGGTCCTCTTCTTCAGAATTTGGAAAGTCCAAAGGTGAACTCTAATCAAATGGTTCATCTTCGTCGTCAAAAAAAAAGCAATCTCTCTCTAGATTTTCTGATTCATCGTCATAAGAAATATCATCATCATCATCGAGGTCTTCATCATATTCTTGCCACTCTGGAACATACTCATCTTCCTCATCTTCCTCTTTGCCCCCATCATCTGTATCAGGTGAATCAGATCCTTCATAAAAAATCAGCCTGTGCAGAAACAAATTTAGCATCATTTTACTTTTGCATTACAGTAGTCATCTAAATTCCAACAGGATACTTATTGAATCAAACTTGACTTACACCCCAATATGTTTGACGTGAGCTAATAAGGACTTTCCTCACTAGGAATTTCTTGATTAACTATTGGGGGTCCCTAAACCATATTTTTGGGGGTCAACTCAGAACCTCCGTCAACATTGCTGTTAAAATTCACTAGTATTGATTTCTACTGATTTTTAGCAAGGGACTAGTGAACTATAGAATGGATAGGCTTACTGAATATAAAACCATTTTTAAAAGGTTTTCTAAAACTGGGCAAACAAAAAGCAAGGCAGGAACTTTCCATTTACATGACATGATGATACTGCCTTCAGTTACTTGAAAGTAATATAATCCATAAACATAAACAGACTACCTGCCTCTGCTTTAAATACTAACATTCATAATTAATACTTTTATATTTATATAATATATTTATATTTATATAATATAATATTTTATATTAAGATTTTCTAAACTGTAACAGAATTCAACTCCGTACTTGTTTTTACCAATGTTATTTTAAGAGATGCAAGAGGTTACTGTTATACTGACACTACATGAACTGGAGAAATGATAATAATACATTACATTACTCAAGGAGCAGCAAAAATATGGCTTCCTTTGTTGCTCCCAAAAGCATCTTGTTTGTTCCAAATCTATACATATCACATCACTGATTTAAATACCTGACATTCAAATATACCTGGCTTGTTATGGAAAATATGTTATTTTATATGTAGAAGAAGGAAATCATCTCCTGCTTGACAGAAAGTACTTTGGTATAGGTAATCCTCAATTTCCGACTGGTTGCATAGCGACCGTTTGAAGTTAAACTGATCTCCCTCAGGGTACTTTCAACCCAATTCTGTAGGTCTGACAGTCATCCCTCTGGTCAAGTAATCAGACATCAGGCAACTGGCTCACATTGGAAGCCATATGCAGCATCCGACAGTAACATGGACATGTTTTGAAACAGTTTTCTTGAAAACTGACATTTACCGCAGGTTTTCAGTAAAGTTAACTTATAGCAAACAATGGGTTTGCTTTACGACCGCAGCATTTTGTTTAGCAATTGTCACATTAAAGGACATATAATCAGATCAGTCAAGTATAGCTGACCCACTTTAGGACTATCACAACTTATGGCTGTAATGGGTAGACTCAACTATAGTCATAAATCAATTTGTTTGAGAACCACTGAGAAATACCATCTATCTGAATAGTTGCTGGCATGCTTGAATTAGGCTCCTCTTAGCCAGACTGCTTTTCACTAGAAACCTGACACCCAACTTACTATTCACATATCGCCATAAGAAAACTTACTGTTTATAAGCAGAAGTGCCATTAAGTACATTGGATAACTTAATCCCCCCCTGTTCGGAGCTTTGTCGAGTTTGGAATCCCACTCTGAAATCCTGCAACAAAATAAAAGATTGAAAGGATATAGCAAGATGCTAGAAACACTCTCCTAAAGAAAATGGAACCATTAAGAATTTAGATATAATGATTTAGCACATTTATTTTTGCTGCAATACTGAATTAGCAAAAATGCCTTTACTACCATATATATCTTGCCTAGGCAGGTATTACCTGAGTAGCATGATGCAGAATTGACAGGAGCCGTTCTTGGATCCTGCGAACCAACTCTAAACCAATACTAAAATGCTTTGCTTTGAGCAACCGAATGGAAGAGGCAAGATCTTGGCAGTGTAACAGCATCTCCTCTGAAAGAAAAAGCAGATCCATTTCCAAACGGGAGCACTTGCGAATGAACGAACCCAAGTGTAAAAACAAAAGCCAAATAAACTTGCTATAAAATGAAATTAATTCATCAGAAATATTATTTCAAATAACATTTGAAAAGGAATGGATGTTAGATTTTTATGAAATGTTAACAGGCTTGAGGATCTGGAAACTTTAGGATCCTTGGAATCCTTTTTGAAATGGCTATTTTTTTCTAGTAATTAAAAAATAGCATGTTTTCCATTTAACAGTTTCATGTATTTCAAGAAAAGACAAATTGCTGTGCACAATTTTATATATTGTTTTTATGAAATTGACTATGTGATATATTTCGGTGATTTATCTTAATTTATTGCCTTAATTTGGGAGAATTCTTTTTCTGTTTATCTGCTTAACTTTTCTTTTTGTTTAAATATTTATTTTTCTTCAATATTGTTTTTCTATTTATTCTTTATTTCAGGGATCTCTAACCTTTGGCAACTTTAAGCCTGGCAGACTTCAACTCCCAGAATGTTTTTCTATTCATGTGTTTTAGAAAACTGCAATACATTTTTGTAAAAAAGCAAAGAGGTTTACATCTCTGAACCTACAAATACAGCAGAGGATAATTTTATGCAACTGGAAATAAACTTACTTTTTATTTTAAGGAATGAATCCAGGATATGAATTTAACTAATTCTGGAAAGTCTTTGTTCTAAAAATGAAATGGAATATGTTGCTATATAGTCCAGAGTTAATAAGCTTAATGACTGGAAAAATATTACTTATAGTTACTTATTGTTCCTATTAGTCTTTATTTTGTTTTTTTTACTCATTAGTCATTATTCCATTTTTCCTTAACTACATAAACACTATCCCTTTTGTTGGTGATTATGTAGACTTTAAAAAAAATCCATATTACGAATATTGCCAGTATTCTCTGAACTTGTCTCAAATAAATGACAATTATTTGCATGTCAATAATGGCTCACCCAAAAGGATCTGCAAAGCATTAGTATGCAGCTCCAGATTCTCAGATTGTTGTTCCATGATATCCATTTTTTCTGTGTCCTGGTTATAGTAGCTGTAGATGCAGGAATATGCCAGGACCTGAAACACATCATGTATCACAACGCATATAAATCATAGATTCCAGTTGGAACCTATCCAATGGTTTCATTAGGGGCAGAGAGAGATGATAATGACCCCACATTCCAACAACTCTACTCCTCTCCTATGATATTCCCCTAGAAGAGAATTAGAATGAAGTAACTGGAAGAAGCTTGTTACACCATAGTACCACTTTCCTACTTAGAGCAGGAGAGAAAAGAATATTTCGTAGCTCAAATTTAAACCATAGGTGCTTGGAGGGAAATAATGCTAGGGTAAATTTCCATGTTTTTATATTATTTCTTTTATGAATACAGTTATGGAACATCCATAGAATGACAAAGGCTTTGTAATGAGAATCCAAAGAAAAACTAAGAATGAAAAAGCATTCTGGAGTTGTTTTTTTCTGAAAGCCACTATAGATTCTTCTAAGGCAGCGATGGCGAACCTTTTTTGGCTCGCGTGCCATAAATGGGGGGAGTGCAGGCGGGTCATGTGCGGGCATGCCGCACTCATAATGCAATGTGTGACACCCCCCCCCCCAGTGTGCATGCACGAACTAAAGGTGCTCCCATCCCCATTTTTTTGCATGCTCTGTTCACCCTCCCCAGGCTCCAGAGGTTTTATAGGAGCCCGGGAAGGGCGAAAACAGCCCCCCCATCCCCCCGGAGGCCCTCTGGAGGCTTCAGCGACAGTCAGGAGGCTTCCCTGAAGCCTCCGAAGCACTTAAAATGACGCTCCGACCAAACCAGAAGTGACTTCCAGTTTGCTCGGAGCATCGTTTTGAGCGCTCCGGAGGCTTCAGGGAAGCCTCCTGAAGGTCGCTGAAGCCTGTGGAGCGCTCAAAACGACACTCTGAGCCTACCGGAAGTCACTTCTGGTGTGGTTGGAGCATCGTTTTGAGTGCTCCAGAGGCTTCAAGGAAACTCATGAAGCCTCCGGAGGGCCTATGGGGGGGAGGGAGGCTCTTTTCGCCCTCCCCAGGTTCTGAAGCCTGGGGAGGGTGAAAAATGGCTTCAAAAAATGGTGAATTCAGCTGGCCATTTGCCCTGACAAATGGCTCCGCGTGCCACCTGTGGCACGTGTGCCATGGGTTCGCCATCCCGGTTCTAAGGTATCTTCCAAAGAAATGTCTATGGAGATTTTCAGTCATCCAGGTCATGGCTGTTCCAGAGGTGCTTTTTCAAGAGGCAACTGGACTTTCTTGTTTTTCTTTGAAGATGGGAAGGAAGGAAGGAAGGAAGGAAGGAAGGAAGGAAGGAAGGAAGGAAGGAAGGAAGGAAGGAAGGAAGGAAGGAAGGAAGGGTTGATTGATTTAGAAATTTGCAGAGAAATAATCCTGAATAAATTAGGGAGAAAATTTAAAGTAAATTAAATTTAAAGTAATCGCTGAATTGTTTCAGAATAAATCAGAGCACATTTATGATTAGTATGCTTTGAATGTAAATTTGACAAAATACTATTTAGGCTTTGAATAGAATGAAACTGTCTACAAATACCTTATTATTCTTCATTCTACTGCATTAAAATATCATGTTGCAATAACATTTTTAGCCTTAATTTTACACTGTTCCCCCATTCCATTTTTGACCATTTACTTTTATTTCCACTTTCATTTTTATGTTCACCATCCAATACAGTTCTAAGAACATGATGTGGACCTCCTCTGTTACACTTTCTACATCCTTTGTGGGGCTATACAAAGTATAAAATAAAAAACAGAATTGAAAAGAAGGGGACAATGCTGCAGAAAAATGGAGCATACATTGAAAGATGGGTCTTACTTTTCGTGCTTGTTCCAGCACTTTGCAGGCATCAACAACAAAAGTCAAGGTCCGAATCTGTGGCACATCACTGACAGTGGAAACTCTACTTCTTAAGTTCATAGCAAATTCCTGAAATTGATGAGAACTGCATCAGTTTTCTTGGTGTCTACTCTTATTTACTACATTACTCGGAAAAACGTTATGCCTTTTTATGTATATAAAACTTCTAGGATAATATTGAAAAAACGTAGAAGAGGATTACTTGCAGAGTATTTACAACAAAATGAAAAAGAACATGAGCTCTACTTTCCTGCTAAAATGCAGAAAGTACGGAGAAAAGGCGTCTTCTTTTCTAGTAACAAGGTTTGATTTCATTTATTGGTTTTGAAACAATCGATCTCCCTAAATTGCCTTGTCAAGATGATGAAGTGATGACATATTACTGTTCTCAATGACTAGAATGGCCTACAGCTAAATATTCTAAGATGACCAATGCATAAAAGCACATGGTTAATGACACAGGTTCAACTAAAAAATAGTGATCCTGACCTTTGCTTTATGATGAAAAATGCACCTTTCATTATAGTCTTGGAAACGCTTTTCCTGTCGAGCTGCTTTGCTTACCTGAAGGAGAGAGAGGGAATGCATTTACTCACAGTAACAGCAAACATTTTTTTAAAAAATTCTTAGGCTGTAACATATAAAGTGGATTTCATACATACATTGGAAAAGAAATCCAAAATTACAGATGTAATTATATTTCTAAAATGTGAGTTTGTAACTAATATACAATATAATGATAAAAAACAAACGAAATATTATTTACCAAATGCCAGGATAATTTTTTAAAAAAATACCTGGACTTTAGATTAAAAAAAGATCATATTACTACTTATATTTCCTTAGAAGAAAATATTCCTATATCGGGCTTGTCTTTTGCATAAACACTCACCATGGCAGAGCAGTTGTAGTAGTCCTTATGGGTTGGTTTCCAAGGTTTCAGGCAACGCCAACAAAATCCATGGTTACATTTGGCACAAGTCATACTGCATATAATGGAGATGAGGGCCATTAGTAAGATGTGGCCACCAACTTCATGCTTTGGATCATTAATGTGAAAAGTAACTCTAGGGCTCTTTCAGCTAAGTACACACTAATGAGCAAGATCCAGGTCCCTCCACAAAGAAATGTCATCTGCCAGGACCCAACAGGAAAATTTTGTCTGCCACACTACCCACCATTTGGAACTTAATTCCCCTGGAGGTCAGATTGGCCCCAACCTTATTGGTCTTCTGGAACATTTCAAGCCATGGCTTTTTCATCTGGCTTGAATCTAGTAACATGAAGCTTGAAAAGTGGCTGTGTTGATAGGAACGTAAGTGTATTCTCCAGCAGATTATGGGGGTGGGTAATGTTTTTTTTATTTTTTTATTGTTTTTTTATGATTTGTGAGATGGGTGGCCACATAAATTGACCAAATAAATAAAACACGGAAAGCCATACAGAATGGCACTACAATATTAAAAAAGAAAAGGAAGAAACATTGCTTTAAGGATTAAAATAAAAGCAAATACTAGAGAACACTTTCTCTTCCAAAACATGATACATAGTAAGGTTCAGGTGATGCTCTGCCTTACATCCAAACATGGTAAGTGAAAACACTAAATGATAAATATATATTCTTTAATCTCTATTTGGATTGTATTTGCCCTATGAGATTTCAGATCACACAAGAAGCAGCTAAGGCTGCAAATGTTGAGCCAAAAGGTGCCCAGACACCAAGAACTAATATGTAAGGAGGAAATCTAGAAAGTACTTTCTGTCCATCAAATCAAGTTTTCCATTCTAACTTTTCAAAGGAATAACACCCACATATCAACATAATTAAAGAGGGAGAAGAACGCTCTTTAAATGACAATGGAGATAGGATTGGTATTGTGAAAACTACTTAAGGAAAATGCCCCAAAACAGCAGAATGGTTTAGGTATGGTAGTTCCCACATATATAAAGGGCACCAGGATGGAGAAAATTGATCAACTAGGTGTTTCTTTGTCTTGCAAACTGTTGCCTCTAGAATGAGGAAGATACAAATCATTTGTGTCTTTGAGAGAGAAGGCATAATAATCCAATCTGTCAAATAAACCATAAATTACTGAAGTTTCCTTGTATATATTTTTTCCTCTTTATACAAAAATGTACTGAAAAAACATACTCACTGTAGACAGCCCTCATTTTTCTCTATTTGAGCTTGGCAGCTTGGACAGCGTTTAGATATGAGTTTGGCCAGGTGCTTACTCTGGGCTTCCACAGTCATTCCTTCATAGAAACCACCATCATCCATCCACTGAGACATGTGACTGCAGCTGGCAGGATAGTGGGCCTGTGAAGAATCCAGAGACTGATAAATGGTTCTAAAGAGAGAGAGAGAGAGAGAGCCCTCTGCCTCCAAGCTTCATGTTAACCTTACTTCAGGAAAATTGCAGCTGAAGCAGGAGATCCAAGAGCACTTTGAACAAGCTTCTCCATAGCAAAGGCCTTCCTTGCAGAGTATCTGATCACAGCCTTGAGGGTTGGTGCACCAAGTCAGGTTTGAACAGCATTCAACATAGCCTCTTAGAAGGGCTTTCTCATACTGTATTAAAAATGCATGAATGTTAGTTTTGGAGTTCTTGTTAAAAATATCTAGGAGATATTTGTGTTACATGCATATTATAAATCTCTTAACAAAAAAGGCAGGTTTTCAACAGGTTTCTTATTTTTTTAAAAGATAATTCTATTTAGAATAGCACCTTAATCCTAAAAGAAGAACATTTACTAATGTTGGGTGCAAAAATAACTACCTTATTCCTTAATAATTTCTTGAGATGAGATTTATCCCTTCATAAACTAATCTAATAATTTTTTTTCAATTAAGTAATATATTGTTATATCATTTTCTGAAGAGGACAGGCAGATAAAATGTTATAAATGAAACAATCAGCAAAATCAATTAGAATAGTGCATCCCAAACATTTTCCTTCATTATTCAAAACCATTTAGCAGAAAGTCTGTATTTAAATGTCTTTGAAGACTGAGAGCTGAAGAAGCTTCTTGGGTGAGAAGCGAAAAAGAAAAACCAGAAAGTCCAATTGCCTCTTGCAAAAGCACTTTTGGGACAATTACAACCTGGAGGACTGAGAATCTCCATAGACATTGTGAGAGAGTGAGAGTGAGAGTGAGTGAGAGTGTGAGAGTGAGTGAGTGAGTGAGTGAGAGAGAGAGAGAGAGAGAGAGAGAGAGAGAGAGAGAGAGAGAGAGAGAGAGAGAGAGAGAGAGAGAGAGAGAGAGAGAGAGAGAGAGAGAGAGAGAGAGAGAGAGAAGTACAACAGTATGCAAACCAGTATACATGGATAAAAAATATTTTTTATTATTTCTTTTGTTTTGTATTTGGCTCTCTACAAAGTCATATACCAAGTACTTTGGCCAAGTACTCTTTAGATTCCACCAACACTCACTGCATAAGGAGAGGAGACATTTGCAGAGCAGATTGCTTCAATTATTTTAGGAAGATTGAGCTTTTTTAAAAAAAAATCTGCAGATAGTCCTCACTTAATGATTCGTCACCTAACAACCTTTTTAAATTGCGAGGGTCTCAGCAAGGGTGTTTTACGGCCCATAAATCACTTTGGGTTGTTGTAAAACATTGTGCTATGATCAAGGGACGGCATTTCAGGTGCTTGGCAGCAGGCCTACATTTACAACTAGTTGTAGCATCCCAGGATCCCGTGATTGCAACTTGCAGTATTTTTTGCCACTTTCTCATTGGATGTGAAGGATTTCTTAATGACCATGTGAAGTTCCCAAAAGATGACCTAATTAATTTACGAGCCTCGAGACAAAGTTCAAAAGAAATCCATTCATTTATTAGAATCAACATTCAGGCATGATCTCCTAAGGAGCCGAAAATGACTTCCACTTAATTGCGTTTGAACTTTATCCCCTCCCCTCTGTCTGGGTCATAAATCACATTCACCAACAAGGTTGTAGAAATATGAGATCTGGCTCTGGCCAAAGGTATGCATGGAATTCTCCCTCCAATGCCAACCCGATAATAGTCATGGCAACGCTTTACAAGTTGACAGACCATATAGTTTGCCTAATGACCATGGTGATTCAGTTAACAACCATCATTAATATGGTCATAAAATCAAGTCAGGTCCAAAATCCTGAGCCCAATTGTGAACGTTAAGCAACAACTATCAGTCACATACCACAAGAGAGTTTCTACAAATGTGAAATTTAGCATGCCTAGCATAATGGATTAACAGCTTAACCTTCTGTGACCAACTTTCAGGCTTCAAGATATAACAAGCATCCACTCATAAGAACAAAATTCCTTTCTGGAGGGGATTGACGCATTTTTCAATCAGCTAAAGCCAGTTTTTTATAATTACCCTGCTTACCTTGGCAATGACTTCTTTGGAGGAAATGATAGAGCGGATAAAGGCAGTAGTGGGTTGTGCAGGGCAATCAGAAATGGGACAAGTGCAATTCAGAATCAGGTTTTGTTCAATCCGAGTAGTCAAGTATTCATTCCAGCAGGACTAGTTAAGAAAAAAATAAAAATAAAAATGAAGGCAGAGGAAGAAATAGGGAATATTTCAACTGCAGTTTACTATGGATTATAAAAGAAAATGCTATTAAATTACTTGGGAATGGAAACCAATTCTAAATATTGACAACGTTCTTTCATGGATATGAATAAAGTCCACAGCAATCCACAAAGATGAATGAAACACGAGATGAATGTTTCAGGCTTACAGAGGAAGATGGCAGACTAACGCACTACTACTGTGACAGAACGAAAGAAATTGCTCCCCCTCCCAAATACCTATTTCACGGTAGTAAAGAAGCTCTTACCTTACAGCAGTAGTGCATACAACACAGAAGAGGCAGATCGTCTGTTTCATTCAGAGGATTCACACAAACTGGACAGTGGGTGACAGGGCTTGAAGGTGGCTGAGGATTTCGCACTTGCAGCCCTGAGAAAAACAGCATTGACTCTTGGTCTTCTGTGTATCGCTGAATCAGAACATCCACATTCCACTTACAGTGTATCAGCAGATGTTGAGCTATATCTGCAGTCACGCTTAGAGTATCTGACACCTTCTCCACTGTTTGGGTCATCAGCAACTCAACTTCTTCTTGATTCATTGTACGTCCCATAGGCAAGAGTACCGTCTCCATCAGAACCTGTTCTGTGTCAAGGCCAAAGGTATCCAATCTGACAAGAAAAGCCTTATCAAGAACAACAACAAAAACAACAACAAAGGATGGCTTTCACTTTCTACTGTATATGCAGAGCACATTAACATACAGCATTACCTTTTGGTTGTATCTGTCCCAGAAGCGATCTTTGATTTTTGGTAATTAATGTTTTGAAAAATGAGCTGGGCTTGACCCCGGTGAGGTGTGGTGGGCTCTGCCGAAATGTACTCCAGGATATGTGGGTTATCCTCCTGGCGTTGGATGTAACCTTGGCTCAGTAGATGCAGGATGCAAGAGAGGACATCTGTGCTACTACAGCAAAAGTTCAAAAATTTCAGGGTACTGCCAACCTCCCGTTTCTGGCATGCATCAATCACCTGAACAAGGTAGAAAGAATGAATGAAGAAAATCTTCTTTTTGGCTGCCAACTCAGTAAGGGGCTTAAGTCCTTGTGTTCCATACCTTAAATACCAGGTTGTCAATATGCATCTCTTTCTCTGCCTTCAGGATCTGGACAAGGAGACAGCAAATAGTATTCCTCTTCTTCTCCAGAGCACAACCCTCATTTTCTTCCACATTCAAATACATCTGTTTGGGCAAGAGCCACAGGCGCTCACCGGATGCCTGGCTCAGTGTCCCCTCATTCAGCCTCAAAAGACCTAGCAGTCAGAGAAGACAGGGACTGAGCAGAGCTAAGATAATTTTGCCTTCCTAAATTCAGCTGTATTCTGTGACACATGACTAAGAAAATTCTTTTAACTTCATCACTAAAGTTGAAATGAAGCTTCATCACTGAGTCATGAAATCAACTAAAAGCTTATTTAATGATTCTGTTGTGAAGAGTTTAAGATGGAATATATTTTATAGACAAATAAAAGTCATAATTCCATCTGAATTTTCAGACCAACTTACATACTCTCATTATCCCCTCATTTTACAGGAATGTCCTCTGAACTTACTCTGCTTCTGGGTGAGGATCCCATTCTCCTTTGTCAGAGGTTTCAGGGCATGACTTAGGAGGACAGGGGAGAGACCTGTGACTTCTAATAGTACCTCCACAGAAACTTCCTATAACCAATAAAAGAAAACTATAAAGTTAAACATATAAAAAAGGAATACAAAGAAGAAAGCAGTGACACCTAGTCTTTAGCCCCTACTGTAAAGAATATTGCAAATTAATAACACTTCCATTCCGAGACCCTACCATGTTTACAGGAATATGTGCTAGTGACCAGGAGAAGAGCCCCTGATAGTTTCCCAGTCCAGAGCAGAAAGAATCAATCAATCCAGAATCACCAATGGTTCAGCACAATCATCCCGTTCAGAATAACTCAGATCATATTAAGATTCAAACACTGTAGAAAATATCAGGAAACTATTTTTTTTATAAGCAGTCTCATTGAAAGTTATCCTATACAACTGTGTACACCTTAAATTTATTTATTTATTTATTTATTTTTAATTATCAGATTCTCTGTCTTTATAAGCAATGCCAGTAAATAAAAGACAACAAAACCCCTAAGCCACCTCCAGCCTAAATCAGGCAAAATAGCTAGCTGACTACAAGCTGATAAACAAAAGTCATTGATCCAACATTATGCCACTACAGTCACCCTAGTCAGGGAGAAAACATTCTTATCTTATGAAAAGGACAAATTATACATATCTGTACCAAACAAAAATCCAAATAGAGCATGTTCAAACCAAATTTCCTGATGCCTTAGTACAAAACAAATCCTTGGGAAATGCAAGGATATGCGTTTCTATTTTTCAATAACATGCTTTCCCTTCCACAAGCCAGAAACAGGAGAAAGGAATGGAGAGGCTAAATAACAATTATTCTATTCCTAGCCCAATCAATGTCAATAAAACTAAAGCAGATGGATAAATACTAAGTATAGGTATGAAGCAATTTCCTATGATATCAATGAAGTAAGAATCAAGGTAGTCAGGACCTCCGCATGGTTGAAGCACAGAAGAATATACATTTGCAGGGTGGACACTTGCAGGATGTAGCCCTGGTACTTTAGTTCAGCATGACCCAGCCATGTCCACTGTAAACGTTGTGGCTTTGTATGTTCCATCCCAAAATGGCTCCGGCCTAAAAGAGAAAAAGTAGAGAAAAATACACTGAAAGCTCATCAAAACATTTCTATATTTCTATAAGCCCAGTCCGGTTTAAAAAGTAAGAAGCATTTGTGAGAATTCCATCAATAAAAATATTAAAAAGAAAAAAAAATAACACACTAAGTTTGACTCAGGCTTAATCTTGCACAACCTCTTCTGTCTTCAATCTTAACTTTACTTTTGATCTTTTTGAGTGTTCTCTTCTCTAATAATAAAATTTATCTCACCAATACGACACACTTTCTCTCCCGCTTTGCTTCCGTTCTGGAGCTGTCCCAACTTTCAGCAGCTTCAATGGCTGCTTCTCTGTGGCCGGAAAAAAGGGCTTCTCCTGGATCTACCACAGACTTTGTGAAGTCCCTGGGATCGGCAGGATGTGCCCTTCTCTATCACCGTCTCTACGGGACGGTTTAGGTCCAAAAGGACCATCCAGCAGCGGAGATATCGACGGCAATCCTGGAGCTCCAAGATCGTACCTTGTATCATCGCAACATCAGCCCCACCTCCCAAGGAGTACTCTTGATATGAATAAATGCCAACCTTTCTATGTTGCTTCATATTTTGATAATTATTTTTATTTGCTTCTAATATTATACCTTGTATTATAGCTTGTTCTGAATTAGGGAGCCTTACTATAAAATTTAATTAATTAAAACATCTCATGGTCACTGAGTACATTACTTATCCCTAATAAAGGTGGGTAACAGCATGATGGTGTGCAACAGAAGTTGAGGGTAATGATGGTAAGTTTTACATCCTGCCATTATTCTGTACAACTAAAGGTGGAGTTTTTTGCATAATGTTTCACTCCTGTTTTCCCTGCATAATAACTCTGTGAAGTAGGAAAAAATGATAAGAAATTTTAAGAAATGCAAAACACTGGCAGAATGACAGTAATCCATTGTGAGAAATACCGTTTCCCTGAAAATAAGCCCTCCCTGGATAATAAGCCCAATTGGGCTTTTGAGCACAAGTACTAAAATAAGCCCACCCCAAAATATAAGCCCTCCCTGAAAATATTGCAACAAAGCAGCAGCCATGAGGTGGCCACCTCACTGCCTCCTGCACCTCAAAAATAAGAACGCCCCAAAAATAAGGCCAAGGACTTATTTCTGGGGAGGGGGGGTGTCAAAGGAAAATAGGACCCTGTCTTATTTTCGCGGAAACACGGTATCAAAAAAATGAAAAAGGGCTGAGTTGAAAACAGTGTTTTTGCCTATTTTGTTATAGAAATGTTGATATGTCTGAGGGAAAAAAGTTTAATGAAATGAAATGAGAATAGATTAAGGAGTTTGATAAGTAAACAAGAACACATAGTGTTAATACTGAATGGGTATTGAATGGGTGTTGAATGAATGTTGACTGAATACAAACTGAATGACCAGTATAAAAAATGTACAGTGAGGTGGTTTGGTTACAAAGAGAATGAGGATTGAAGAGCAAAACAGATATATAAAGAAAGAGTGTGTCAAGAAGAAAGGGAAACCTGGTGGCAGCCATCCATCATTTCTTTTTCTAACAATACCATTTGGATCTTTTTGGAACTAGAAACATTATTATAAGTAAACAAAAAGTGCTTTTTCAAGAGACAACTGGACTTTCTGATTTTTCTTTGAAGACATTTCGCTTCTCATCCAAGAAGCTTCTTCAGCTCCAATTCTCAATGAAAAAATAAGACAAAGTAATTTTACAATTGAGGTTTTTAAAGAGAGAATGGAACACAACTTCTAAGAACTGAAATCACTTCTACCAACAGAAGTATTGAACAGGTAACAGAATTTATAAAGAAGGCACAACTAACACAGAGCTGAAAAAGCTTCTTGGATGAGAAGTGAAATATCTTCAAAGAAAAATAAGAAAGTCAATTCGCATCTTGGAAAAGCACCTTTGGGACAACCATGACCTGGAGGACTGAGAATCCCCATAGATATTAGAAGTAAATATTATGCCAAATAACAGTGTATACTTTGCAACCCTCTATCGGAGTTTCCTAATCATCTTTTTAAATCTCCAACCACCTCTAATTTAAAACAATAAAATGAGGTAGGCACAGAACTTGTCAAGTGCCAGGCAATATTCCAGTGACGTTAGCCATGTTGGAAATTTAGGGTCTACACAATTCTTTGCACTTTAGAAACACTGAAATTTTTACTTCTAAGATAACAGTTATTCTAACTAAATATGATTTTCCTTGCCAATTGATTACTACGTACCTTACTCCTATAATTGATCAGTTGTTCCAGAGATAATAAATATTTATGATGGTCTCTCTAAAAATCTACTGAAATTTCTTTAGCGGAAATCTACGCTAGTAATTTTAAGGTTTGTGAACCCCCCTCCCCTTATTATAAAGTCTCTGGGTGAGGTTTTTGGTTTGCTTACCAACAACTACACCAGGATTCAGTGGGAACTATAAAGAACACTCCTTCCTAACCCAATTTGGATTAAGGATAGCCTCATACTCACTCTGGGTATAGAAGTCTGCAAACTTTCTCAGCTGCTGACTGAGGGAGGATGGGAAAAATCTGGCAGGGTCTTCCAGGTAGCAGAGGGGAGAGATGGTCCAACAACGAGGAGACAAAGCCAATACCTTCACTTCTGCCTCTTCCTCTTGAGAAAATGGTTTATCCTCCATCATCTGGGAGCAAAACAGATGCAATATCAATTTTGTGACTAATAACAAGACTTTCTTGGCAGCAATCAACCAGACAAGAGAGACTTGAGAAGACAAAAAAACTTTTAGTTGAGAGGGCCACTTTGCTTTAGCTTTGTTCTTTTCACCTCATTTTCTTCCTCCTCCTCCTCCTCCTGGTTTCCTTGTTGATCTAGTTCCAGCAGATGCTTGTCCAACTGCTGCAACTGGAAAAGATGAAACTGTTGCTGCTGCTCCTCCATCTCACTCAAGTTCTTCAGCATCTGCTGAGGGAAACGGTTGGGGAAGCAGATCCCAATGTGCTCCACTACAGCAGATTCCAGCCACGTCTTCCCTTGAGACAGAAGACGATCCCCTAGATAGTATCTGGAGAGGCAAAGTGTTCAAGGTGAAATTCAGAACAAGGCTCATCAATCAGCCACCCTTATTCTCACAGTCCTTAAGGTATGCTTGGAGATATAGGCATATTTCGTTCATAAGGAGCCAGGTTCCTTTAAAGTACAGATAGTTCTCAGCTTACAACCACAATTGAGCCCAGAATTTCTGTGACTAAGCAAGACAATTAAGTGATTTCTGTCCCCCATTACCTTTCTTGCCACACTTGTTAAGTGAATCACTTCAGTTGTCATGTGGTTAACTTTTATTAACTGTTAATTGAATCTATCTTCTCCATTGATTTTGCTTGTCAGGTCACAAAAAGTGATCACATATGACCAGAGGAGATTGCAACTATCACAAATACATACCAGTTGACAAGCGTCCAAATTTTGTTTGCATGACCAGTGCTGTTGTAATTTTGAATAGTCACTAAGCGAATGGTTGTAAGTTGAGAACTATACACTATAATACAATAGCAGAGTTGGAAGGGACCTTAGAGGTCTTCTAGTCCAACCTCCTGCCTAGGCAGGAAACCTTATACCGTTTCAGACAAATGGCTATCCAACATCTTCTTCAAGACTTCCAGTGTTGGAGCCTTCACAACTTCTGAAGGCAAGCTGTCCCACTGATTAATTGTTCTAACTGTCAGGAAATTTCTCCTCAGTTCTAAGTTGCTTCTCTCCTTGATTAGTTTCCACCCATTGCTTCTTGTTCTACCCTCAGATGCCTTGGAAAATAGTTTGCCTCCCTCTTCTTTGTGGCAACCCCTGAGATATTGGAACACTGCTATCATGTCTCCCCCAGTCCTTCTTTCTATTAAACTAGACATAGTTCCTGCAACCGTTCTTCATATGTTTTAGTCTCCAGTCCCCTAATTATCTTTGTTGCTCTTCTCTGCACTCTTTCTAGAGTCTCCACATCTTTTCTACATCGTGGTGACCAAAACTGAATGCAGTATTCCAAGTGTGGCCTTACCAAGGCATTATAAAGTGGTATTAACACTTCATGTGATCTTGATTCTATTCCTCTGTTTATGTAGCCTAGAACTGTGTTGGCTTTTTTGGCAGCTGCTGCACACTGCTGGCTCATATTTAAATGGTTGTCCACTAGGACTCCAAGATCCCTTTCACAGTTACTACTATTGAGCAAGGTACCACCTATACTGTACCTGTGCATTTCGTTTTTCTTGCCTAAATGTAGAACCTTACTCTTTTCACCACTGAATTTCATTTTATTAGATTGTGCCCAGTGTTTAAGTTTGTCAAGATCCTTCTGTATCTTAAGTCTATCTTCTGGAGTGTTGGCTATTCCTGCCATCTTAGTGTCATCTGCAAATTTGATGAGTTCCCCATTTATTCCCTCATCCAAATTATTGATGAAGATGTTGAAGAGTACTGGGCCTAAAACAAAGCCTTGAGGTACTCCACTGGATACTTCCCTCCATGTAGACGCAGTTTCATTGGGGACTATGCATTGAGTGCGGTTGGTCAGCCAGTTACATATCCATCTGGTGGTGATGCTGTCTAACCCACATTCTTCTACTTTATCTAGTAGTAGGTTATGGTCTACCTTATCAAATGCCTTACTGAAGTTCAAGTAAACTATATCGACGGCATTCCTCTGGTCCACTAATTTTGTCACTTTGTCAAAGAATGCAATAAGATTAGTCTGGCATGATCTGTTTTTGACAAACCCATGCTGACTTTTGGATATTACTTTGTTTACTTCAAGGTGTTCGCTAATTCGTTGCTTGTACCTCAATTCGTTAAAACAGAGCTATATTTATGTCCTTGAAGACATCTTCATCCAGATTGAAGGAGCAGCAAGATGCTTTATCATTACTGCCAAAAAGCTTCCTACCTGAGACCTGTCTACTCTGTTAGTAAAAGTAGTACATTCATCTTTCCCTTCCTTCTTCCTCTCCACAAAAGCCTCACCGGTAGAATCGCTCAAAAGTGTTGGCCAACTCCAGATCTGCTAGGAAGAGGACGGGTTCCAGGCTCTGCTGTAGGCACTGAAAAGTCTCCACGTTACCCGAATCTGCCCAGCTCTGTTGGATCCACCGGTCAATGTAACGGGCAAACTGCTCACTTACCTGGAGATCAGATTAATATGTTACTTGCCAAACATTTATTTAACATGTATTTCTTTCTGTCACATTAACCAACTACAATTTAATAACTACTTTTGGAAATCTTGGGTAACCACATTATTTTTTTAGAAAACAAATTTGGGGTCTCAAGTTGTACGTCTGTGTTTTATGGAAATATCTACCTGATCTCTTGACTTACATGCATTGCTGTCAGGAAAGAGAGCTGTAACAAGCCTCCAGAGAAACCATGGCATAAGGCCAGCATGAAGGAAATCTGTTGTCCAAAAAGCTCCTCCATGGCAGTCCGGAGACGCTGGTAGGTTCTGCAATATTGTTCCACAAAATCAGTGGCCTGCCAGGAGGACTCCAAGAAACATTTCACCTGGACAACAGAGAAGAGGGAGAGGCAACATTTCAACTTTTTTAACTAGCTTAGTGGGACCTCACTTGGGAAAAGTTTTGTTAAGAAAGTTTAACAATTTTTCATTGGATTCAAGCAAATTTCAAGCCCAATTGTTATTTGTTCAAGATGGTCCACCTAAATATTTTAAATAATTGTCTGTTTATTTGTATTCATAATTGTCTAAAAGCAACTAGGAGCCATGTGCTTAAAATTTAACAATAAACTCTACCTAACTTAGCAGATAACAAATTTGGAATAAACATAGTTTCACATGAGAGCTTGATTTCACATCAGCCTCTCTTTGAAGCCACAGAGCTCCTGATACAGTTCTCTAAAGATGCCTTAACTTGTACCATGAATTCTAAAGAAGCATGAATGAACTGGCTAATAGCTTATGATAGAAGGTGTCAGTACAAAGACCCCAAAGCCTGCATTAATACGATTCCCTACTGCATGCACACATTCACCCTCTTGTTGCTGAACACCACCTTTCAGCCATCCTTACCTGCTGCTGTACTACATCTTTCCAGCATTGTGTGATGCCTGTCATCCCACAGGGTTTATTCACTGCTGGCTTGATAACTCCTGAGCTTGATTCCTTGTTCTTACCATTCTTCCCATCTGCAAATTGCATGTTACACAATATTAAAGAGCCATACAAATCCCTAGTTTTTAGTATGACACAACAATCCTTAAAGCACCCGACAAATTGACTCTCCTGAATAGGTGGGATTCTATTACCATTTCCCAAAAAGTCTGTTCAAAATAATTACGTTTATATGATTGTAAGACAAATAGAAATTTGGTGTACCTTTATAATTATACCTATTAGAAAAGAGGGTTTTTCAGACACTAGATAATTTTATTTGGCTATACCCAGGGCATTTGATAGGGAAAAAGCAACAATCTCCCCAAAGATACTGGTTTTCACATATTCTTGGCATTCTATTAAATTCAAAATAGAAAGGAAGGAAGATAAAACAGGAGAGAATATTTTACATTATTTCCCCTCTCAAGACTGTAGCAAAAAGATTTTTGACATACAGAGCTAACAGAGTCCCCAAATACTTGTCTCCAACTTCCCAAATCCTTTACAACTTTTCTCCAGTCAATAATTCCATGCCATCAATCTTTACAGTATAATCTTACAGATGACATGTATTCTTGTAAGTATGACCATACAATATATCCAAGGGTATACACCCTTGTGTTACCATTCAACACTGGAAGAAGGACTTGCCCCCTTTTCACTTATTTGCCCCAAAGGAGGACACTCACTGGTTTTAACAGGAGGTTTCAGCTCCTCAAGTTCAGGGCCAGAAGAATCCACGTGCACTAGCAAGTGGCTAAGGCGCCGAACACGGGAATTAAAGATGGAAGCTCGGCTCCTGGAATTCTTGGCTGCATCCAGATTTTCCAAGTATTGAGTTAGTAACCATGACATGGGGCTTATGCCACTAGAGTCTGGAAAGAGAAAGACAGTTAATACATCTGCTTGGAATGAGAAGGGTTAAGCAAGACCTGGTTTTAAAAGACTTGCGCAGGGAAGCAACCAGTACCTGGAGAGGTGATACTCTGCACCAAGGGAGTAATCAGAGCCTCCCAACAGGTTTTGCCTAGAGCCTGGGCAGCCTCATCATCAGGAAGGAAGCGATTGGCAAATACTTGCTCATGGCGCAAGGCACTGTTCAATCTGCAGTAGGAAAAAGATGTAGCTTATTTGGATTGGAACAAATAAATTCCATAATGTAAAAATAAAAAAGTAATACAGTGAGGAGGCAGGCACTTAAGATACCATGATACATTGCTTATATGTTGTGAGTCACCCAAAATCACTTATGTGAGATGCGTGATCATACAAATCAAATCAAATTATTAATATTAATAATAGCATCTGCCTATCCCAGGTCCTTGGAATGGACTCAATAGATGAACAAGAATGCCAAATTTAGTCTAAACAACTGGCTGACTGTACAATGAACCATAAAAATGCATGGAGCCGCAACCAAGGCAAAATTCAGATAAACAAAATCGAAGTTTGGGGCAGAAATGTAACTTCAGAAAGAATCATAAACATAAAGGGAAGGGGGAAGGAAGGAAGGAAGAGCATTCAGACTTTACAAGATTCTGTTACTGTGACTCAGAATCCTATTTTGATCTAACTGGAAGTACCAACACAAATTAACGAGCAGGAACATGGGTATCTTAAGAATGTTGGCCAGTAGCAGTGCTCATTTCTTTGATTTGCAAAAGCCAGCTCTGGGGCAGACCCTGATCCTTAGGACAGCCCCGAGGAAAAGGACAAAAGAATTATATCAGAAGAGGCCTGACCTGTTGAAAAGTTGCAGCAGCTGCATTCGATCTTCTAAGATTTCCTGGCACCACGTGTGTGCCTTGGTGGTATAGAAGAGATATGTACGCCGGCACAGCTGCTCTTTGAAGATGGGCCAGAAGGTGGGCTTGGGACCTAGCACCTCAATGCCACGCACACGTGTGTCAATGCCACCCTGTAAATAACACAGTTTTCTCCAATAGGGAAATACTTTTCATGTAACTCCCTGTCTAATATGCAGAGATATTTCTATTTCATTTGCAGAGCATTCAATTTTTACAGTTGAACAATGCATCTCGTATTACTCATATTACTAACAACATAAAAACAGTATTCTATCAATTAGAAAATTATTATAATCCTTTTTTGCAGGAAAGCAGCTATGAACTGTGCAATAAAGGAATGCCAGAAGGTCAATATTTCGAAGGGGGAAAAAACCCAAATAAAATAAAATTACATACAAAAAGGCAGCATAAATTGTGATTAAGCTAAAAATAATTTGTCATCCATCATACCGTATAGCAAAATTTATATCTTCTCAGACACGCAGTTATAATTCACATAGCCTATTTTCTCTATACCATTTCCAAATATAAACGATAAACACCGTATTTTTCGGATTATAAGATGCACGTTTTCCCTCAAAAAAGAGGCTGAAAATCTGGGTGCGTCTTATACACTGAATATAGCATTTTTTTGCCTCCCAAAAACCTGCCCCTTCACCAAAATGGCCATGCATAGTTTGTAGGAGGCTTTCAGAGACTTCCTGGGCGCTGGGGAGGGCAGAAATGAGCAAAAATGGGCCGTTTTTTGCTCATTTTGCTGCCCACCGGAACACTCTACAAGCCACCTAAGGGCTATTCGTGCTCTTTTTTTGAAAAAAAAAAACGGGCCTGTTTTCGCGAAAAATGGGCCGTTTTGGGGAGGTTTGCAGAGTGCAAAAAGTTTTTTTTTTTTTATTTGCCTCTTCAAAACCTTGGTGCGTCTTATACTCCAGTGCATCTTATACTATATGGTAAGTGTCAACTTACTGTTTGGAAAATGAAACACATATGAAAAGCCTAATCCGACAAAAGATCTATTTTGCTGACCAGTTTATAGCCATGGGTCAAAAACAATTAGGATGGTTAAGCACAGCTCTTTAGTCTTTGCTTTGTTTCAAGAAACAACATTCAGATTTACCTGTTGACAGCGCTTAATTTTGATCTGTATAATTGGCCAGAAGCGGCCCATATTCTCCAGAAGAACTACCCTATTGGCTGTAGGTAGGACATTCACCTGTTAGAAAAAGAGCCAAAGTTTCACCAAGATAAGAAATGCAAATGGAGAAAGCAACCTGCCTTTTTCAGATGTAATGAATTAATGTAATTAATAATATATAGGGGGTTATAATGCTCACCCTATAAGAACAGCATAAATGTATCTAGTGGGGCAGGAGAAGAGGGCACTCCTTTAAGTCTGAAGTGAAAAAGTTTATAAATACAAACTCGAAGAGCCCTTCTCCATTCTACTAAAGTTTTTAAGGACAGGAAGAACATCACCCATTATCAACAGAAGAATATACCTTTCGTCAAGAACTGGGAGATTTCTCTCAATTATTTCTGAAGGTAGCATAGAACAAAAACAGATGTGAACAAAACACATATGATTAAATCTTCTCTACCACCAGTATCCCTTCAGTTATATTTGTAAACCCTAACCTCTGAGCCCTAGCATTAACACTGAGAATCACACAGAAACTTTCAATAAAACCACCATAAAAAGTTTGGGACTACATGTTGAGCTACATGTTGGCATTTAAAACATGGCAATAATGCAACTCCATCCTTATTTAATTGAATAATGGAGAGGGGGATTTTCTTACTTGGAGAAACTGTTGGTTATTTCTATTTTTAACAGATGTCAAGTTCCAGAAAAAAATTAGTTATAAACTACAAGAATATATTTTCAGCAGTGAGGCAGTAGAAAAAAAGCTGATAGAAATGATTAGATGTCTAAGAAATTACACTTCGGTTGCCACATTTATCTGACAGTCAACCAATGCAAACATTAAGTATATATGTACAAAATCCAAATGTACTTTCACATTAATAAGCTTTAGCTTCAACCATGCACATATACATCTCAGTGGTTAAGTAACAATATTTGCTTCTGAAGTTTCATCATCTGTCACTCTGATTCATTAGTTAAATAGCAGTTGAAGAGAAACAATTCTACACCTAAGATAAGTGTCACTGCTGGGCAATATAGCAATAGGAAACCAGACAAATGTTTTCACACAATATATAGTATACAATATACAATAGTGCTACTCCCTAAAATTAAGTACAGGTTGTCCTTGACTTACAAGCATTCATTTTGTCACTGTTAGAAATTACAATGGTGCCTTATGTTTTATAACCATTTTTCACTCAGAACTGCTGCAATATCCTTGTGGTCATGTATCAAAATTCTGACACTTGTCCCAGGGCCATGTGATTACCTTTGGCCAAGGGTGTCAAACTCAAGGCCCGGGGTCTGGATCTGGCCCTCGGGGTGCTTAGATCTGGCCCGCAGGGCTGCCTTGGAAACAGAAACGGACTGGCCTGCAAGGCTTCTGACAGTAAAAATGGAGCTCGGGAGGGCAGCAAACTCTGTTTTTGCTGGCAGAGTGTTGTAGGAGACTGTCACAGCCAAACATGGCGGTCCGCCTGAGCTCCATTTTTGTTGGCAGACGGTTACAGGAGGCTGTTTTCTCTGGCAGTGCACTCGAACCACCACAGGCGCCCCCAACATGAGTGACATTAATCTGGCCATACCCACTCCAGCCCCCTGAAGTAAAAAACAACCCTAATGCGGCCCTCAATGAAATTGAGTTTGACACCCCTGCCTTTGGCAAGCTTCTGACAAGCAAAGTCAATGGGGAACCCAGATTCACTTAACAACCATGTTAACTAATTTAACAACTGTAGTGATTCACTTAACAAGCATGGCAAGGAAAGTCATAAAATGGGACAAAATTCACTTAATAGCAGAAATTTTAGTCCTCATAAGTTGAGGACTACCTGCAAATTTTAGTCCTCATAAGTCGAGGACTAGCTGCAAGCAGTTTCTCTGGATCTTGAATTGCTTCATTCAGCATTCAGCCTCTTTCAACATCCTCTGCTATTGTGGGAATAATTGACTTTAGGAATACTTTTTTGCATTGGATAGCGAAAGGAAAGTAAGCTAATATAGGTGAACAAGAGACAGATCCAACCAAGTGGATAACTCAAAGACACTCCGAGTCAATTAGAGATGATAAAAAGGAAGCTCTGTGTTGTCTCTGCTCCTCTACCTCACAATTACCAAACACACAATAATAAAAGTAGCTAAGGCAAGTTAGGGATCTCTACACTGTAAGCTCACTCAATAATTGTTAGACACAAATCCCTGGTCGGGTGTCAAAGTGGCCAGGGAGGTTCCATGATATGGTATCTGCCTTCTTGAAGGAGGGGAATTCCTCCATCCTTGAAAGAAGCGGTGGTATACCTCATTCTCAAGAGACCTCATCAGCCCTGGATAACTATTGTTCTATCTTCAACCTTCCTTTTAGGGAATGGTGTTGAAAAAGTGGTTGGGGATTGCAACTGCTGAGGACCTTAGAAGAAAAGGACTTTTTAGATTCATTTCAGTCACATTTCATTCTGGCATTTTATGAAGAGAAGGCCATGGTTGTACTGAGGTGAAGCCAGGAGGGAGGTAGCACTTCTTGATCTCTCAGCAGCATTTGATACTGACAACCACAGCATCTCTCTGGATTAGCTCCAGAGTGGTTCTTTTCCTTCTCTTGGGACTGGATACAGTCTCCCCCCCCCAAGGGGGGGGAGTGAGGCAAGGAAGAAAGGTCACTTGCTAGGCCCCATATGTGGAGTGCCTTCTCCCCTCCCACTCAACATCAACGTGAGACATGCTACCGAGTTGGGTTTTGATTTCATCAGCCCTGCCTAGCCGAATGAGACTGTCAAAATCCTGTCCTTGTGCCTGGAAACTATGTGGGCAGAACTGGGGAAAAAACAACTTCAAATCAATTCTACCAAGATTGAGTGGCTGTAAAGTGGGATCCTCAACATCCCAATTTTGATCGCTCACTTCACTTTGCCACTCAAGATGGTATACCATATGAGGATCCTCTTGAACTCACACTTCTGAGAAGTTGGTATCTGTGGCCAAGATACCTTTGCACAATTTACTACTATCTACTGTGCCAACTGTTCCCTTTCCTGGATAGGAAGGCTCTTCAAATAATTACTAATGGCTTAGTCAACTCATAGCATGATTATTGCAGTGAACTCTACAGAGGGAAGCCCTTGAAGGTAATTTGGAAGCTTCAACTGGTCCAGAATAGAGCAGTGGAGGAAAGGATGGGTGAGCTTTAGTATGTCCATGTGACAACTATTAAGGCTGGTTATTACTCTGCTTCCAGGTGTAATTCAAGGTGCTGGTTAAGACTATAAAGCCCTACCTGTTATAGGACCTAGTTATTTGAAGGCTCCTCTGCCTATCATGATGACTACCTGGCTGATACAAACCAACAACACTTCAATTAAATGGTGTCATCTTTCATGACCCAAGAGGCACATTTTCCCTCTCCCCTCTCGAATGCAATTTCACCTCTCATCTGAGTGGCTCCTACTCTGAAAGCCCTTTGTGGGGTCTTGAAGAACCTGTCTTTTTTCCCAGACTTTAGGCTAGGGTGGTTAAAGTCCATCATTAGTTTTATTCTTGACCAGAATCACCATCTTGTTCTTTATCTGATTTTTAATTAATGCTTAATTGGCTTTCTGTTTGATTGCAACAGTGTTTTATCTTTCTTGTTATATTGTGAGACGCACCAGAATCATTTGGAGTTGTGTAGCGCCTCAACAGAATAAATTAATTAAACTGTATCAGAGAATGAAGCACAGATAATTTGAGAAATGGCAAGTTTCCAACGAAATCTCAAATCAAGGATGGACAGCTCAAACAAATGCATATTCTTTGTAGAAGGTCTATGAACCCTGACTGTATGTTAGCAATATAGCAGAAAATCTTCCTTACTGAAGCTTTCTAAAAGCAGACCGGCTTTAGAGGGGGAAAAAAGAAGCACTCACAGTATTGAGCTCACTAGTGATGCTAGATGTGTTCTCTCCGCCCATCACGACAATCCGAGCTGGCATGTAGCTGGAATCCTCACTAGCTACTATTAAAGTCATCTGCCTGTAGCAAAAACAAAACTTTGTATTTGTGTCAGACTTTAGATGAATCCTGGCATACTCACTAAAGTCTGCCTGAGTGACTAAAAATGTTTCATGAAATAGCCCCAAATATATTCCTCTCAAAGAACTCACTACATAGACATACACACTGACATACAGACCTACATATGCAATCATAACCAACCCCTAAATGTAACTAATCAATCATAGCAATATTTTTTTCTAGGACATTTTACAGTTAAATGTATAATATTGCATTTTTGCAAACAATTATTTGCAAAAAAAGGGGGGGGAGATTTTTAATTTGCTTTTTCATTTCAAAAGTCACTGTGAGAAATTATTTCATCATCTGCTAATCTCACAATTCACCATACTGAAATTAAATCAGACTTATCTACCCCTCCTCCCTGCTTTTGCTTTATTCATTTTGCCTAATAAACAATTCCCAATAACTGAAAAGTTTGCACATAATTTCATGAGTTTCATCAACTATCTGCTTAATTCACATTTAATCATAGAGCTAGCTCTTACCCTGCTGCCTAGAAACTCTCAAAGTCAATTAGCTAACTGCCTCCATTGGGACTTACCTGACTACCACTCCACGATGCATATATACATTGATGTAATGGGAACCTGTGCTACCATTAGACTCCCAATAAGTCTTTGGATTTTTGTCAATCAGTTTATTGGCTCTATGTGGATTAGAAGAGACTTCTATCCTTTCCCAACACTTGTCTTCCTTCACCTCTACATTAGAACCTAGGGAGGGAGGGAGAGAGAATTACTCCTTTTACAGCAGATCTGTACATGAATCCTCCAACTTTCAAATTCCAAAGGATGCAAATATTTACCTTGGCAAAGGTTGCGCAAAAAAACATCAAAAAAGGGAATATTAATAGGTTGGTGGCTTCGTCTATGTTCCTCTATCTGTCCTAGAACCATCTGTATAAACAAAGTAGATAGCAGAATATATTTATCAATAAAGCTTAAGATTTAGTTAAAGAAAAACTTTTATTCTTTAAATCTACTGATTCTACAATGCAAGCTATTCAACTGAGCACAATTTACTAAGCTTCTCTGTCCTACCATCCTTTGTATACAGCCCTGAATCCTATACACACACACACACACACACACACACACACACACACACGAGTCAGAAAGTTACTTATACCTATACAAGAAGAGAGAACAGAATCTCATAATTTTAAGGAAGTTTTTGTTTTTGACCAAATTTAGCTCTTGACTATTTGCTCTGATTTATTACAGATTATCTGACCACTCTATTGATACTCATTGTTTACCTGTTCCTAGGCCAACCACCTAATACACACACAGGAAAGATCAAAGTTACCTGAATGCATCCAGCCAGGATACTGGTTGTCATCTTCTTATAAAGGCTAGCATATTTCTCACAGTCAGTCACAAGGTCCCGCAACTCTGTCACCAATAACAAGTTGGAGTTGTGCTTGTCCATAGCTTTGGTCAGAGCTTCCTTTGTGCCTACACGGCACATCACAACCGCACAATCTTTGTTGGTGGTAGCTAAACGATGCAGGAAACGGATGAACTCCTGCACAACCTGTTGACAGAAACATAATAGCAAGAAAGTGTACAGAAACAAGAGTTTTTGGCAAATAAGTTCCTCTTTCCATCTGTATTTCCTTTTATCCCTCATCACCAACCATATCTTCCAGGGGATTACAACTCTTCTTCAATGGGTCTTCAGGAACACCTGATCAATCCATGCATCATGGGTATGAGATCTATTTCAGTTCAATGACAATTTAATTCTTTTCAAACAAGTTGTGGATCACATGCTATCAGTAAATATAGTGTAAAATCTCTATTTTTTTTCTCTTGCCACTTATAAAGACAGAAACTCCAGGCATACACTCTATTTGCCCACAAGAATTTAACATTAGAGCCTATTTAAAGGCATAGGGAGGAGTTCTTGCCTGTAATCAACTGCTAGTTAAAAATTAGTTTCTCCCAAGGGTATCAAATTTGAGCAGTTCTGAGGATAAAACAGTTAATTTGATCATTATGAAAGTGTTTCAAATAGAAACTGGAAAGAGATTATTACTGTTGGAAAAGTAAGCAAATTTTCATGACAAAGATGATGCCTATTTATGAATCTTATGGGAAATCTTTATCAATATCTAGACTGATAAGAACTTAGCTATGCCTGTTCTATACTTGCAAATATAGTAGTCCTTGACATACAGTAGTTCATTTAGTGACTGTTCAAAGTTACAACGGCACTGAAAAAAGTGACATGGCCATTTTTCACACTTAGAACCATTGCAACATCACATGATCATAATTCAGATGCTTGGCAACTGACTCATATTTATGATGGTTGCTGTGTCAGGATCATGTGACCATCTTTCCCCACTTTTTGACAAGCAAAGTGAATGAGGAAGGCAGACTTATTTAACAACCATGTTACTAATTTAACCACTGCAGGGATTCACTTAACTCTGTCAAGAAAGTTCATAAAAATGGGACACCATAAAATTCACTTAAGAAAGGTCTCACTTAGCAACAGAAATTATGGGCTCAATTGTGTTTGTAAGTCAAGGACTACCTGCATATGCTTTTGGCTTCTTGGCCCAATTCTATTTGATTTTCAATCCAAATTTTGTTTACTAATAATATATATTTACCAGCACAGATGAAAAATGCTTTTTGCCAACTACATCTGGCTTGAATTGAGAATCTGCAATTTTGTCAACATGCTCACTAATATTTTTCATACCTTCTTCAAATGCCTCTTATTAAACTCCTTTTCAATTTATGTTGCAATTAATTCCTTACCTCTCGTTCACTATTGTGGGTACTCATTGAGGACAAACAAGGCTCAATGCACTCATGCCAGGGCAATGCATCCTCTTGGGAAATATCCAAAAACTTATTCAAAATCCTGCAAAGAGAAGATACTTGTTATAAAAGCGAATTTCAATTTAAGAACAACAGCAGTCTTTAGTTCTTAAGCTGACTGCCTGGACTATTTTAATAACTGTATTTAAAATATACGATAAATATCAGGTTTTTTTGTTTATAGATATGATTATTAATACTTTCTTGCAAAAAGAATACATTTTTTCATCAATTTAAAATGTTCCAACACCATTTGGGATGAAGCACATTCTCTACAGGTGTAGCAACAAACATTTTCTGTATTATCTGATGCCAAATATTCATTTTTATGATTTTGATCACAAAGCTGTTTCTGTGTTGTGGTTCAATTCTTTCACATACAGCTCAAAAGACTGCAGGCATTTCACCCACTTCAGTGCTTTTTTAGGATTGCAGTTCCCAGAATTCTAAGCCTCTGTGAGAGTGATAGTTTTCTATAAAGTGCAGTGCCCAAAAATTTATAACAATAAATAATTCCCATTTCAAACAATTTCCTGCAGTGTTCTATTTCCTAAGCTTATGATATACACAAGCCTCAAGCCATTTTCTTGTACAGATTGACTTATGGTGATGCAGGTCAGCAAGTTACATTATTTAAATTACCTACTTCAGACCTTCCATGCTAACCTATCCAGAAGAGAGAGTGGCCCCACCTTAAGACACCACTGCTCAAACCACCCGACTTTCTCTGAATCCAAATACTCTTCTAAAAAAATCTTCCACATTCCATGATGGTAAAATACATCTTCATTCTACCTCATCATGGCCATCTGGACAGTCTTTTCAGCTCCCAACTGTTCTAGGGTCTTCAACAGCAGCAAGAAATTCTCATGATCTGGCAAAATGTCTGTTACATTTCTCTCAGGGTAAACACCCTCGTCACAAAGGCAGTGCTCCAGTGCTAGCACTACATCTTTTGAAAAGCTGGTTTCATGCAGGTTTTTCAGTAGGGTTGGTACATCCATATCTTTGAACTCAAAGGAAGCTTCAGATTCTGTATCGAAAAGGGGAGAGAAGGAGAAGATCTCCCTATGTCAAAATATAATTCCCTGAAATAGGCTATGGAGGGGAAAAAAACAGATGCTGCTAATCATCTCCCCAATAAATGGCCACAGGGGCAGGGCATCTTCTCCAGGAGGGCTCCTTCTCCAGCAGGAAAAGATCCCTGGAAGCAGCCATGGGGATAATTAACCTCTGGCCTTCCAAGTTTCAAAACACAGCAAGTGAAAACTATCTCCTGTGATTTACTATTAAAAGGAAGCCTATGGATATTCAGAAAGACATGCTGATATAGAAGAATAAGAAAATGATGATTGTGTGCTTAGGCAATCCCTTCCAACATAATGGAGAGGTTAAGACCTTATTAGATCCTCAAAAGAGAGCACTCTATGAAGCAAAGCCTAATGGAAATAAAACAAACTATTACACAGTTAGAGAGAAAAATGCCAAAAGAATAAAGATAAGCAACTAGAAACTTAAAAGCAATCTCTACCTGCATTCTCCTGGCTCAATGGCAATTTATGCTCAGCCAAACGATTGAGCACTATTCGAGCTAGCATCTCACTGGAGCTCTGGCCTGTTTGACAACAATTCTGCAGGACCGAACGGAGGTCACAGCTTCCCAACTGTTCTGCCAGGCCCTTATGATTGTTGATCAGCATGTTTAATACCAACAGCCCATTCTGCACTGCTGACGAGGCTCTGAGGAAAAGAGGAATGGTTGGCATAAACAACTGAAGCAATGCTGAAGGATGTGGAAGGAAAAAATATTGGAATATGTAATATTCCAACACTAAGCAATCAATAATCCTATTCAGTTCAAGAAATGATTACATGTTTTGAAATAATAATAATCCTATTAATGTCTGTCAGATTGCCTCCGATTTAAAGGTACAGAACAGAAAACTTATCAAAATGAGGCATCAACCGAATTCTCCCTACAAAAGAAAAAAAAGTGAATTCTCAACATTCATTCCTTATCCTTGTTTAATTATTAATTCCTTGAACTTAGTTATATGCTCCTTTATTTCAGTCAAGACTTCATTTTCATCTTACCCAGGTGTAGCCAACATCTTCTCAATAGCAATACAAATTACACATAGTAAATTGTCAGATTCTTTGCTGGAAGCAGAACCAATGCTGGCAAAAATTTCCCGCATCATCTGAGCATCTGAATGATTCAGAGGGTATGATTTCCCACTGGTACCAAGTAGCTCACAGTTCCCAGCACCCACCAATACTTTCAATGCCTAGAAAAACCAAAAGCAGAAAATGAAGATCAGAAATAAGTAACTGATTCCCTTTGTCACAATATTTCATCAGCACCCACTTTATACTTCAGCTGTTTGAAATCTTGTTCAACTTGGACTTTTGGTGAGGACATAGTAAACTGAAGACATTTCTGAAAAAGCAAGGACAACATTAAGCTGAAATTGCTGGCTAGATACTGAATCTGGGCCCAGGAAATCTCTCAGGATAAAGGAGAGATTGTGAGATCGCCCAGACATATTCTGGACAGTGGCTCCTCGTAGCTGGGAGGACTTGACATTGTTGTGCTTGTGAGTTGAATGACGAGAAGTCAAGGATTTCCACAAAGCTAATAATGTAGCCTTTAAGGGAAGATGATTCCGCTGATCTTCATTTCTTAATCACTGAGTCAATGTCCTTCTATCTTTCAGAAAAGAAGTTTTAAGTTTAACAACTTACTTTTTTCTGGAATTGACACTAAAAGGGAGACTAGAATGTTGATTTTATAAACTGACTAAAGATCAATATTCATCCATCCATTCATCCATCCATCCCATTTATATATCTGTCCATCTAATTAAAAGCTACTGTGGTCAGCAGATACATTTAATAACATTCTGAAATTAAATATAAAAATCCTTCCCATAGAAAACTATCCATGTTTTTACATCCAGAAGAAAAACAAGAAGATTAAGTGGGATTTTGAAGATTGGAGACTAGAGAGCAGTAGAAGGAAATAAGTATTATAATTAAAGGGAATTAAAGTATTCTTTCCTAAAGCTCAATCTGATAATGTGGGGTCCTTCGTGTTCTCCGAGCTTGGTGGTTTTTTTGCTGACGTTTCATTACTCAAACTAAGCAACTACTACAAGAGAACCACCAAGCTCAGAGAAGGACCCCTCATTTCAACCCTGAACTACAAATATTCTCCTTTATTAGTATCAATCTGATAATGCAGAATGGAGCAAAACCTTTTATCAATGGTAGATATTTGTTAACAATGGACACACAGGGATGGAATTCAGGTGGGTTTATTAGATCAAGCATATACTAGATAGGCTGATATTTCTGGTAACCCTTAATGGACTCTTGTTGATTAAGATAGAGCATGAGATTTTAAAGATTTGTTTAAGAGAATGTGGTGAGGTATGAGATGGAAGAGGTTGCTGTATTTTAAGAGATGTTGACAAATTGCTAAAGTTGTTTAAAGTTGTTTATGCTTGCTGAGATAAAGGAGGAATTGACTTATTTCTTTCTCTTTTCTCTTCACATTTTTTAAAAAAATATATACTTTGCATTAATTTTATCTGCACAATTAATTTGTTAAATTCAAACTGAATTTCATGCTGAGAGTTACATTTATGTGGTATTAAGACTTATTATATTATTTTCAGAACATATTAAAAATGATAAATGTTAAGAATTTTTCTGAGAAACATTCTTCCATAGTTCTAATTTCTAAGCATATTTATTTGCTCTGGTATTTTAATGTATTAATTACTGTTTAATATATACTTTATTTCCATTAAGAGTTAATGGAAAATTCTTCTAAAACAAACAGAGACACACATACATCAAATTCCCACCATCAATTTATGTCATTAATATATTCAACTTACTGCCAAGCCAGCCTGCTGTACCAATGCAGAAGGGGAATATTCTTGCATACAGCCCAGCACAGCACGCACCCCACCTTCTGTAGCAAAAAGGATTCGCCAATCATACTTTGCCATTAACACATAAAGCAGTCTTAATGCTGTCACCATCAACAATTTCTCCTTCAGCTGGTTGCTGAGCAGCTCCACCAGCATCTTCACCATCTTCTCTCTGAGGAGCATAAAAAAGCTTTTAAATTTATGGTTGTGTCTTTATAAGGGTCTGAGCAAATAAATTCTCAGGTGCTACCTCTAGTTTTTCCTAAGAAAAATAAAATTACTAGACGACCAGATAAAAATCAAACCAGGAAAGCTGGAGTGGAGCTCAAGAAAGAGAAGGCCATTGCAAACTCGGAAGACTATGTCCAAAGATATATGTTTCTGTGAAAGAAACAGAAATATGCAACTATATATACAACTGACAAGGAGTGACTCCAGACTACTGTGTTTCCCCAAAAATACAACATGTCCTGATAATAAGGCCATGCCACATTTTTTGGGTTGGCAAAAATGTAAGCCCTCCCCTGAAAATAAGCCGTCTGGACACACACCCCCTCCAGCCAGGCAGAGCACCACTCACTGACCTAGCGGTATCCCGAAGGCACCAAGCCACAACGGGGGGAGGGGGGGCATAGTCTCACGTTGCTTGGTGCCTTCAGGATACCACTAGGTCAGTGAGCAGTGCTGTGCCCAACTGGAGAGGGGTTTGCCGGGCAGTTGCTCTCTTGCGAGTGGGCTCCCGAAACCCGGGCACAGCCTCAGGGTCGAACGGCTGTGTTGCTCTGTTGCAGCAGCACTACACAGCAGCCATGAGGTGACCACACTCATGAGCAGCCACCCAGCAACCCCCCTTTCCAGCCAGGCACAGCGCCATTCACTGACCTAGGGGTATCGCCAAGCCGCGTGAGCCCTGTTCACCGTCCTCCGGCTCTCGCGGCTTGGCGCCTTCAGAATGCCCCTAGTCAGTGAATGGGGCTCTGCATGGCTGGAGAGGGGTGGTTGCACGAGCGGCTTTTCCGCTCCCTGCTCGCGCACCTCCCAGCCTCACGATGCCCTTGCCTAACTCTGCCTGCAGAGCCAGGGCATCTCCGCTGCAGCTGCTGCTGCTGCATAGCTTTTTCTGCGGCTTCCAAAGCACAGAGGTAGGATGCAGTGTCTTCCAAAAGTTGCCACTCTGGGAATACACTCTATGGTTGTATGCTCTGGGAGTACGCTCTGCCTCAGCCAGCCCAAAACCATAGAGCATATCCCCAGAGCGGCTACTGCTGAAAGACTCGGCTGAGGATCTCCGGAGTTTGGAACCTGGAGAATAGGTTATGCTCGGAGCGCGGCAGCAGCACACTGGCCCTGCAGGGAGAGCTGGGCCAGGGCATGGTGAGGTTGGGAGGCCCACCAGCTGGGGACGGAACAAGCGCTTGCGCAACTTCCCTTTCCAGCCAGGAAGAGCACCATGCACTGACCTAAGCTGCGGGAGCTGGGGGGAGGGCAAAGCACCACGCGGCTTAGCGCCTTTGGGATATCACTGGGTCCATGAGTGGCACTCTGCTCGGCTGGGTTGCCGGGTGGCTGCTCATGAGCGTGGTCACTTCATGGCTGGTATGTTGTGCTGCTGCGACAGCGCAACACAGCCGTTTGCCCCTGAGACTGTGCCTGGCTCTTCGGGCGCCCGCTCACAGAGATTAGCCACCCGGCAACCCCAAAACAATAAGCCCCCCGATAATAAGACCCAATCAATATTTTGAGGGTCAAAAGAAAATTAGACCCTGTCTTATTTTCGGGAAAACATGGGAACAACTGTTGATAAGAAAGACAAAAAGATCTGGATAGTGGAAGTGGATGTACTTGGAAACAATAGAAGTAAAAGAACTGGAGAAAATTACAAACTACGAAGACCCACACACAGAAGTAGAATGACTGCGTTAAAACTACAGATACTAAAGACACTTTATAATTGAAATGCGGGCCTACTATAACTATTGCATATTGAAGGAAGAAAACTGACCTGATTGAGGGTCCACTTTCTACTTTAATAATTTGTCTTTCTTGACCAGGTTCATCTTCTAAGATCTTGATTATGAATCTGAGTCCAGCCACCTGTAGTGCAACCTCAGAACTAGATTTCTGTATTATGTCTACAATATCTGCAAGCTTCTCCAGGGAGTTCCTCTTTCCTGACACTTTCCCACTGAAGTAAGCTGATCAATAACAAAGGACAGATCAGTAAAATAGACTCTTAGTAACTACCCAATCATGAATTTTTTGTTAAATTTTTATTCTTTATTTTCCACAACAGCTATACATGCACTAAATTAGTCTCTGGTTTTCTTCAACTCCACCCTCCCTCTTTTCCCTGCAATTATTTGACATAAATGAGCTTAAATACATATCTTTTTGGCATTTACCTTTGGCTTTTTCATCTGGTATTTCTGGAGAGTAAAGTCCTTCCACGTGAAGAAGTTTATTAAATAACTGTGTATCAGTCTTCTCTGTTGTTGACAGCACTGGAGAAGACATTTCAGCAGAAATAGACTCCTTTGGTTTTTGGGAAGCCATGGCTTCAGAAAAGCCACTATCTTTTGCAGAGGTTATGTCCATACTTTGGCAACCTTCTTCTGAACTTCCCTTGTTGAAGGTGTATTTGAGATAAATGTGGGAATTCTGGAGGTCATTTTGGGTGCAGCCTTGACAGTACTTGCTCAAAAGCGGCAAGAGTTTCCGAGCCAATTCTACTGATATTGACAGCTGAATCAGGCCCTCCTCATCTAGTTCCGACAGCTTAAAATGCAAAAGACAATTCAGTAATCAGAAGTCTATATACATAGTGCTTCTCACATCCAATCATAGCTGTAAGAGGATAAAAGAGCCTGTTTGTCCAATGGACCTTTCATATACTAGGGCAGGAAAGGGCACATTTTGGGCAGTTGGAGGCTGTATTTAAGCTTCTTGACCCTATGTAGAACCATGGGATCCAATGTATAAGAATCACTGGAAAGAATATTGAAAAATCTTTTCAGACTGTTTTTAACATTCATTAATTAGAATGGTGGTGGCAGGAAATGGTAGTGATAAGAAGGTAATGCATCACCATTCTTACACTTTAGGCCAATCCCTTGTAAAATAGTGCATTCTGATTCTTAATCTGCAAAACTGCACCATGGGAATGTGCTTAGTCTGATTCTAACTTTCAATAGTACAATTCTAAATGATATGGGGAAGGGGTGGGACAAACCAGTCACTGGTTGTTTATGCCTTTATTAGGAAAAGAACACAGGAGCTGCTCTTACTGGCTGCCAATTCACATTTCTTAATTCCTAAAAAGCAGGAATGCTGGAGGTGCCATTGCATTTTTCCTACTCAGATAGCAATAACACTTAAGACTTATATACTGCTTCACAGTGCTTTACAGTCTTCTTAAGCAGTTTACAGAGTCAGCATATTTCCCTCAACAATCTGGGTCCTCATTTTACCGATCTCGAAAGGATGGAAGGCTGAGTCAACTTTGAGCCACTCAGAATCGAACCCCTGGAGTGAGCAGTGAGTTATCCTGCAGTTCACTACTGCATTCTAACTCACCGTGCCACCATGGCTGTTTTTTTCTAGTCAGATGCCTGTTTTGTTATGTTCCCTTCCTCCCAAGGAAAATTTGTTCCATTTACCTGTTCCTCATGATTCTCCTGAATGAACCGAATAATTTCCTGTTGTTCATGTTGCTCTAGCTTTTTAATGAAAAAAAGTAGCTCCCACCATTCAGCCCGGCTCAACATTCCAGAACTCTCATATAACTGATCCACTAAGTATGGCAGGCAGTAAAGTCCTCCAAGAGGTTTGCAGTAAAATGTCTGAGTAGCTGCAGAGAGAGAGAGAGAAAAAGCAAAAACTAACTTTTGAACTCAGAGACTTGACTGTCACTTGCCTATATCTTGAGAAAACAGGATAACATTTGGAATAGTTCACAGCTCTACAAAGAGGATAGATGATATCTGCTATTCTCCCTTCTCCTTTCCAATCCCCAGTACCAGCATTTCCATCACTCAAGACGGTTCTCCAACTCATCAGAGCAAATTTGGAGGCAGCATAAGATACATCAGGGAAGAAGAAATGAAGTTCTCCAGTGCGCTGCTTAGAGAATCCAAAGGAATGGGTTAATTTCAGTTTGCTTGCCTAGAGACTGAACTGAAAAAACTTGACCATGCCTCTCTTTTCATTCGGCCAGTCAGTTTTTTCAATTCAGTCTGCCTGAAGAGGCGTATTTACATTTTCTCCTATACCTTTATAGTCTATTCCTTTGGATTTTCTTTGCAAGCACAGGTACTGCATTTCTTTTGTTATTGTTGTTTCAGTAGTACAATTTCAGTGGGCGTGCTGGTTTTCCCGGTCCACCAGCAAGAACTGTCACCAGCGTTTCCCCATTCAGGGGAATGCGTGTGCGGTGGGCACTTCTACCTGATTACTCAGGCTAGCCCGTAACTGATAGCCGCTTGGTTCCGAGAGTCATGAGTTCCGTGCGCCATTCTCAAGCCCCTCTTGCTGCGCTTGGAGGTTTGGTTAGCCATCTTTCTGACACTGCCTGCTTCTCCGTCTGAGGCACTCAGAGCCACCATTTTGAATTGCGCTTTGAATTTCGCGGGCGCGGGCTGTGCCAAGAGCTGCTGAGTGGTGATTGGATACCCTGGAATTGGCGGGCCGTTGGTTTTGGTGCCAATTGAGCTCCAGAGTAGCGTTGGGCCTCAGCGTTGCGCAGGCCTCCCAGGCCAAGCATTCAACACCGGAAACCAGGCGTTCCCACCCGAGGCCATATTTACCCCCACAGTAGGTGGAGGTGGACAACCAAGTCCTGAACCTCCCTAGAGATTTCTGAGAGGTGGACAACCAAGTCCTGAACCTCCCTAGAGATTTCAGGGATCTTATCTCAGCTG